>NC_090034.1:3364812-3522312 GCF_037176765.1 Anolis sagrei | reverse complement strand
ACCCTGCCAGTATTCAAATTTGGGTGTATTGGGTATTTGTGCCAAGTTTAGTCCAGTGAATGAAAATACATCCTGCAGATCAGATATTTACATTATGTTTCATAACAGTAGTAAAATTACAATTATGAAGTAGCAACGAAAATAATTTGATGGTTGGGGGTCACCACAACATGAGGAACTGTATTAAGGGGTCGTGGCATGAGGAAGGTTGAGAACCACTGCTCTAGAGGAAAATGGGTTGAGGACGGGATATGACTGGGAATGCAAGGGTCCAATGCTCTGTCCACCCAGCTCCGAGCCTCCACCTGCGTCCGGTCCTCAACCTGAGGCCACCTGCAACTACTAACAGAAACCCCCCTTAGAAAAACAACATGTGGAAAGTTCCACGAGAGAGTGGAAAATGTATGGCTCCAACCCCGAGAAGGTTTCTCTTCTGTATCACCTTGCAACACATGGTTGTTGTTGTGCCTTCAAGTCATCTTCTGACCTAAGCTGAACTTCTCCTGGGGTTTCCTTGGCACAATTGGTTCAGAAGAGGCTGTGCCGTTGACTTGCTCGAAGGCTGAGAGAGTGCGTGGATCACTATGTGGCTGAGCAGGGATGCAAACCCTGGTCTCCAGTCATGGTTGACTTTGGTATCCTTTGGCCTTCCCTCCAGGTCTTTTGGACTTGGATTCCTACAACATGGGTATGCAGATAACACCTTGGTTGACTTAAGTATCCAGTCCCAAGAGGACAAAGGCATGGGCCAACCTTGGCCTTCCCTCCAGGTCTTTTGGTCTTGGATTCCCATAACATGGGTATGCAGATGACCCCTTGGTTGACTTAAGTATCCAATCGAAAGAGGACAAAGGCATGGGCCAACTTTGGCCTTCCCTCCAGGTCTTTTGGACTCAGATTCCCACAACATGGGTATGCAGATGATCCCTTGGTTGACTTAAGCACCTGAGTGCCTGGGCCAATCACTGGGCTTCTGCCGCCTCGGCTTCCCGACCAATCAGGAGAGAGGGAGGTGGGACGAGAGGGAAACAATGAATCCTTGAAGGGCTTATGGAGATATGGAATGTCCAAGCGGTTAGCGAGTCCGGGGGCCTTCTAGCCGGCCAGTCTATTGTCTTTGATTGGTGGCAATAAACGTTGATGTCTGGCAAGGCTGCCAGATCTGGATTTTTTGGTGCTGAGATATGGGAACAATGAGGAAATCTGGCTGAAGTTTCGGTAGAGGAAGATTTAAATGAATAACAGATCAGGACCAAGTGTGGTTTTCCGAAGGCCTTTTTTGTCCTATTGAGATATGATCATCAATGCCAAGCTACCGCCTCCACTGGGGGGGGGGGGGGAGGCAACTCCGAGTCCCAGGGGTCACGATCCGTTGTTATCGTCCATGCAAAAAGTGTCTTTTGATCAGGTTCTTTTCAACTGAGGATTTCCTCCTTTCCAGAGTCACAGAGGGTGGCTTCTCATTTTTTTATACATTTTTTATTAAGGGAATAGGGCAGAAGGGTCAGGCAAAGGTCAGATACACAGGGAGAAATATAGAAATCATGGTGCAGAAAACATACCCACCTATCCCACCTCCCAGAGTCCCATAGAAGTTCAAGAGAGTACATAAGTGTAAAGGGAGGTGGTTTCTCAGTAATTAATGTGTTATCTTCTACTATATATGAAACCTAGGGCATAAAACCTTGATTAAATATACACACTATCTAACATGGGAAGGGTCTTTGTTGTTGTTGTTGTTGTTGTTAGTGTCTTGGCAAATTGACCAAGGCTTAACCCTTATTATCCAGTCTGGTGTCCCTTGTCCTTAGCAAAACCATAAGTTACTATCTTTTATGGGGGGGGGGGGGGTCATGTTCAAGTATGCAGATGACCCCTTGGTTGACTTAAATATCCAGTCCCAAGAGGACAAAGGCATGGGCCAACTTTGGCCTTCCCTCCAGGTTTTTTGGTCTTGGATTCCCACAACGTAGGTATGCAGAGGATCCCTTGCTTGACTTAAGTATCCAGTTCCAAGAGGACAAAGGCATGGGCCAACTTCCACCTTCCCTCCAGGTGTTTTGGACTCAGATTCCCACAACATGGGTATGCAGATGATCCCTTGGTTGACTTAAGTATCCAGTCCCAAGAGGACAAAGGCACGGGCCAACTTCAGCCTTCCCTCCAGGTCTTTTGGACTCAGATTCCCACAACATGGCTATGCAGAGGATCCCTTGCTTGACTTCAGTATCCAGTCCCACAAGGACAAAGGCATGGGCCAACTTTGACCTTCCCTCCAGGTCTTTTGGACTCAGATTCCCACAACATGGCTATGCAGATGATCCCTTGGTTGACTGAAATGTTCAGTCCCAAGAGGACAAAAGCATGGGCCAAATTCAGCCTTCCCTCCAGGTTTTTTGGACTCAGACTCCCACAACATGGCTATGCAGATGACCCCCTTGGTTGACTTAAGTATCCAGTTCCAAGAGGTCAAAGGCATGGGCCAACCTCGGCCTTCCCTCCAGGTTTTGGACTCAGATTCCCATAACATGGGTATGCAGATGATCCCTTAGTTGAGTTATGTATCCAGTCCCAAGAGGACAAAGGCATGGGCCAACTTCCGCCTTCCCTCCAGGTCTTTTGGACTCAGATTCCCACAACATGGGTATGCAGATGATTCCTTAGTTGACTTAAGTATCCAGTCCCAAGAAGACAAAGGCATGGACCAACTTCAGCCTTCCCTCCAGGTATTTTGAACTTGGATTCCCACAACATGGGTCTGCAGATGATCCCCTTGGTTGACTGAAGTATCCAGTCCCAAGAGGACAAAGGCATGGGCCAACTTCAGCCTTTCCTCCAGGTCGTTTGGTCTTGGATTCCCACAACATGGGTATGCAGAAGATCCCTTGGTTGATTTCAGTTTCCAGTTCCAAGAGGACAAAGGCATGGGCCAACTTCCACCTTCCCTCCAGGTGTTTTGGACTCAGACTCCCACAACATGGGTATGCAGATGACCCCTTGGTTGACTTAAGTATCCAGTTCCAAGAGGTCAAAGGCATGGGCCAACCTCGGCCTTCCCTCCAGGTTTTGGACTCAGATTCCCATAACATGGGTATGCAGATGATCCCTTGGTTGACTTAAGTATCCAGTCTCAAGAGGACAAAGGCATGGGCCAACTTTGACCTTCCCTCCAGGTCTTTTGGACTCGGACTCCCACAACGTGGGTATGCAGATGACCCCTTGATTAAGTATCCAGTGACGGAGGTTTCCAGACCACATTCCATTGAGTATCAAACCCATTGGCTGACTTCTCCTTGATACATAACTCAATAAGGAAGAGAACATTCAGCACTTGGAAGAATTCAGAGCTGGTACCCATCTTCATGGGGAAGGCAATCCAAAATCGGGGTGCCACTAGGGACCCCCTTACATACAGTTCCTCATGTTCTGGTGACCCCCAACCATAACATTATTTTCGTTGCTACTTCAGAACTATCATTTTGCTACAGTTATGAATAGTAATGTAAATATCCGATATACAGGGTGTATTTTCATTCACTGGACGAAATTTGGCTCAAATACCTGATACACCCAAATTTGAATACTGGTTGTGGTTGGAGGGGATTGATTTTGTCATTTGGGAGTTGTAGTTGCTGGGATTTATAGTTCACCTACAATCAAAGAGCATTCTGAACCCCACCAATGATGGAATTGGGCCAAACTTCCCACACAGAACTCCATAACCAACAGAAAATAACGTCAAAGAGCATTCCGTACTGCACCAATGGACTTGATCCATTAGTGACAATAGGAAAATTTTGAGCCTAGTTTCTCTGTCATATTTATAGCTGTCAGGATGCAACTTGGGACCCATGTAGGCAACATTTACAACTTTCAGCCTGCCAAGTTTTGGAACGTCGTGGTCCTCCACTGATTTTTAGGAAATATTTTTAGGAAATATTCACAACTATTTTTTTTAGCAAAACTACAAGAAACAAGATAAGAAGCGCATCAATCCTGCAAAGTTTCAGAAAGTTTCGTTCATCAACTGATTTCTCAATAAAAAAATTATTACAGCTTGAAATGCTCCAAAACAACTAATCTTGACTAAACTATCTGAAATGTTTTGGAGGCTTGTACAGAAGGGATCCCGTTCCGATTCGTAATTCGGAGATTTGTGTTAACGGATCGTACAAATCTCCGAATTACGAAACGGACGGACTTCCGAAGCTTCGCACAGCCCTATTTTTCACTTCCTGACGGTTAACTGCTTCATTGGAAGGCACAGACTAAACAAAAAAAAAGCCACCTAATATATTTACAAAGGGAAACAGATGCTTGTAGCAAAACTACAAGAAACAAGATAAGCAGGGCAGTCAATCCTGCAAAGTTTCAGAAAGATTCGTTTCTCTTCTGACTTTTAGGAATCTTCTAAAATTTTTCGATTGAAAAAAATATTTTTTAAAAATACTACAGCTCGAAACAACAAATCTTGACTAATCTCTCCGAAATGTTTCGGAGGCTCGTGTTTCATTTCGTAATGATATGGAGAGTTCCCATTCCGATGTGTAATTTGAAGATTTGTGTTAACGAATCGTACAAATCTCCGAATTACGAAACGGACCGACTTCATAGAATCCTAGAATCCTTGAGTTGGAAGAGACCTCCTGGGCCATCCAGTCCAACCCCATTCTGCCAAGAAGCAGGAATATTGCATTCAAATCACCCCCGACAGATGGCCATCCAGCCTCTGGTTAAAAGCTTCCAAAGAAGGAGCCTCCACCACACTCTGGGGCAGAGAGTTCCACTGCTGAACGGCTCTCACAGTCAGGAAGTTCTTCCTCATGTTCAGATGGAATCTCCTCTCTTGAAGTTTGAAGCCATTGTTCCATTGCGTCCTAGTCTCCATGGAAGCAGAAAGGAAGCTTGCTCCCTCCTCCCTGTGGCTACCTCTCACCTATTTATACATGGCTATTATATCTCCTCTCAGCCTTCTCTTCTTCAGGCTAAACATGCACAGCTCCTTAAGCCGCTCCTCATAGGGCTTGTTCTCCAGACCCTTGATCATTTGAGTCGCCCTCCTCTGGACACATTCCAGCTTAGAGTCAATATCTCTCTTGAATTGTGGTGCCCAGAATTGGATACAATATTCCAGGTAAAGTGGTCTAACCAAAGCGGAATAGAGCATGGGGATCAAGACTTCCCTAGATCTAGACACTATGCTCCTCTTGATGCAGGCCACAATCCCATTGGCTTTTTTTGCCGCCACATCACATTCGTGGCTCATGTTCACCTTCCTCCCCACGAGGACTCCAAGATCTTTTTCACTCGTCCTGCTCTCGAGCCAGGCATTGCCCCCCATTCTGTATCTTTGCATTTCGTTTTTCCTGCCAAAGTGGAGTATCTTGCATTTGTCACTTCCGAAGCTTTGCACAGCCCTATTCTTCAATTCCTGATGGTTAACTGCTTCACGCATTGGAAGGTACAGACTATGAAGGTCTTCTCAAAGAAGCAACCTAATAAATATATTTACACAGGGAAACTAGGAAATCCTAAGGTTATTTGACATTTAAGCCATCTTCGATGGATGGGTGGTTCTTATACGTCTCTACCTTAAGACTGTGTTGCGTGCCACAGGGGCCAACGCAATAGCGCTCCAAGTTTGTGAGGTTTGCGATGGGGAAAAGGAACGAGTCACAAGAGGACTTTTCTTTGTGTCTTACATGGAGCTCGGAACTGGGCATGTTTAGCCTGAAGAAGAGAAGGCTGAGAGGAGAGATGATAGCCATGTATAAATATGTGAGAGGAAGCCACAGGGAGGAGGAGGGAGCAAGCTTGTTTTCTGCTTCCCTGGAGACTAGGACGCAATGGAGCAATGGCTTCCAACTACAAGAGAGGAGATTCCATCTGAACATTAGGAAGAACTTCCTGACTGTGAGAGCCGTTCAGCAGTGGAACTCTCTGCCCCGGAGTGTGGTGGAGGCTCCTTCTTTGGAAGCTTTTAAGCAGAGGCTGGATGGCCATCTGTCAGGGGTGATTTGAATGCAATATTCCTGCTTCTTGGCAGAATGGGGTTGGACTGGATGGCCCATGAGGTCTCTTCCAACTCTTTGATTCTATGATTCTATGATTCCTGTCACCTTGAATCCAACATGGTTGACTGACCGGTTACAGCCTACACCATTTGGGTCTGTGACATACCAACATTGCAGCAATACATCATTTCTTCTACAGTAAGGCTAACCAGTATATATCTCTGAGTCCTCAAGGTTTTTGAGGCTACGATTGGTTCTCTGTTCCTATACGGCTCTTCCCCTATTTGGATTTCTGCAAACGATAAATCATTTAATACACCACACAAGGCAGTGACATCTCCAGCTCATCCCCTGTTTGGGTATCAGCCAGCACATCAACGACTTAAATCAAGAAATAGTTTTCTAAGATCTATAGAGACACTTGCTGGAACACCCTAGCAAGCGAGAGTCCAAAAGTGGCAGGCTCCAACCCAGAACCTCAATCAGTGGCTGATACCCAATGAGAGACTCCCCCTGGGCACACAGAAGACTGGGTGATTTGGAAGGCACTGAACAGACTGCGCTCGGGCACCACGAGATGCAGAGCCAACCTCAAGAAATGGGGCCACAAAGTGGAGTCCACGACATGCGAGTGCGGAGAAGAGCAAACCACTGACCACCTGCTGCAATGCAACCTGAGCCCTGCCACATACACAAGGGAGGACCTTCTTGCAACAACACCAGAGGCACTCCAAGGGGACAGAGACTGGTCAAAGGACATTTAATCCACTACCAAGCTTGCAAACTTTGTGTTTTTTTAATCTGTTTGTTTGTTTTGTTCTGTTAGAAATGTAATACAATGGTCTGGTTGCTGATGACACAATAAATAAAATAGCCTTCTCTTCTGCAGGCTAAATATGCTCAGCTCTTTAAGCCGCTCCTCATAGGGCTTGTTCTCCAGACCCTTGATCCTTTCAGTCGCCCTCCTGTGGACACATTCCAGCTTAGAGTCAGCATCTTCCTTCAATTGTGGTGCCCAGAATTGGTTCTTTTTACTGCAGTTTCCAGTGTGAGAGGATATCCTGGAAAGTAACACCCGTGATAAGTGAGGGACCACTGTACACGATCTCTCTCCTTCCCAATGCAGCAGAGCATAATTGGTGAACAGCTCACTGTCTGTCACACTTGAGAATTATTAAATTGAGTCTTTTATAGGAATATTCTGCTGATGTCGTCCCAAAGTTGTACATTAATGACAGACGTCTTCCATACTGGACAGATGTTGATTCTTCTCGATTGGTGTTAGCAAACAAGCCTTGTGTTGACTTCCTTCTTAACAGTGTAAACATTCCTCTTATCACAGTTACAGTTCTTATCACAGTTTACCATTTCAGTTCTCATTAGCAACTTTTAATTACAGTTTCAGCAAGCAGGTAGTTAGTCATTGCAGGCCCTAATATTTTTTTAGAATGGTGTCTCGAAAATTACTAGCTCTCATATGGTCACCTACACTTTTTCAATGAGCTGGTGGAGTTGTTGTGTCAGCTCAGATCCTCCCTCTTTAAAGATTTCGGCAGGGATCCCATCAGGTCCGCTGACTTTGCTATTCTTTTGTTGACTGGTGGCATTGCTGACTTCTTCCAAACTAGGCAGTGATGCAAGCTCATCCCTGGTTTGTTGTTGCAGGATTTGTGAGAGAACCTCTTCTTCATTCATTCATTCTTCCATGTAGTTCCATTCATACCCACACATATTAAATCCACATTTATCAAATCTGCACATTATACAGGGTTAGTCAAAATGAATAGGCCAATAAGAAAATTAATTGTAGCCGAATGTATGTTTACTGTAACCAAACCACAGCTACGTAGCGACAGATAAACTATCAAAGTTTTTTTTGAGCAACACACATGTACATTAATGCTGCTAGGCGTCGCTAGGAGTCGCTGTTTTCAAAATGGCGGAATCAGGCAAAGAGAAGGCGTTTTGTGTGATGACATTTGCTAAAACAATGTCAGTAATTACGGTCCAGCGAGAATTTCGAGCCAAGTATGGCAAGGAACCACCTCATCGACATTCCATTGTGAGGTGGGTAAAGCAATTTGAGGAGACGGGCTGCTTATGCAAGGGTAAAACCACAGGACGACTGCGTGTCTCCGAAGACACAGTGGAATCCATTCGTGCATCCTTTCAACGAAGTCCCCAGAAGTCGACAAATCGTGTTGCCATGGAATTGAACGTTCCGCAAAAAATTGTGTGGCGCGTGTTACGCAGACGTTTGCAGTTCAAGCCGTATAAATTGCAAATGGTGCAGGCTTTGAAAAAAGGTGACTATTCGAAACGACACGATTTTTGCGAATCAATGCAGCGAAGACTAGAGGAGGAAGGCTTTGCCAACAGACTGGTCTTCAGTGACGAGGCAACGTTTCACCTGTGCGGGAAGGTCAATAGGCATAATCTCCGCTTTTGGGGATCTGAAAATCCTCATGCCGTATTGGAACATGTGAAAGACACTGTGTTCCGACCTCCATTACCGCTGACCTTGGACGACTTAAAACAGCGCATATGTGCTGCATTCGATGCCATTACGTCGGATGTGCTGCAACGGATGTGGAATGAACTGGACTATCGCTTGGACGTCTGCCGTGTCACACGGGGCGCCCATATCGAACATCTCTGAAGGTGAGACAAAACTTTGATAATTTATCTGTCGATACGTAGCTGTAGTTTGGTTACAATAAACATACATTCGTCTAAAATTAATTTTCTTATTGGCCTATTCATTTTGACTAACCCTGTATTTCTTGTGACACAAATGGGGCTCCCTCGATGTGTGCCTGATGCTGTTCTATGCACTGAGACAAGTGAAACCACTCTTGAAACCTTGACATGGAGGAGAGCTATAACATCCGGTCTACATATACATTTCCAACCAGACCCCGATAGCTATATTCCCTCTTTCAGAATAGCATACTTTGATTCTCAGAGAAATCAAAGCAATTGGCCTGTCCTTGGAAGCATTCTCAATGCTGACAAATGTGGAAGCCTGCAAGTCAGTCAAGAACAGACTTTTGGATCTTGACTCCCATAATCTGACTCTTGCAGCAAAGAGAACTTGTTCCCCTACCACGTCATTCATTCCATACGAGCATGGAGTTATTGTGGCATCTTATCTTCGCATTTTGATTCATCCCACCCAGAGGAGAGCTTTGGCCACTACAAGATGTAATGTGTTGCCATCTTACTAGCTCTCATATGGTCACCTACACTTTTTCAATGAGCTGGTGGAGTTGTTGTGTCAGCTCAGATCCTCCCTCTTTAAAGATTTCAGCAGGGATCCCATCAGGTCCGCTGACTTTGAATGAGAGAGATAAAAACGTGGGTTTGTTCTTGTGACTCGGTCTCTGTTGAAACACTTCACCATTCTTTGTTTGTTTGCCCCAAATATGATAACTTGGGACAAACTTTCAAAATTAACTAAATTCCAAATAATGGAGAAAATACAGTATTTGGGTATAACATTGACAGCCAAAAATTCCCAACTGTTGAAAAACAACTATGAACAAAAACGGAAAGAAATTAAAAAATATTTGGACAATTTGAAAAACCTTGAAATATCTCTTTTCGGCAGAATCTCGGTAATTAAAATATATTGCCAAAAATGCTATTTTTATTCCAATCCCTGCCAATAATTAAAAATATGAGTATTTTCAACACATGGAATAAATTGTCAAAGGCTTTCATGGCCGGAATCACTGGGTTGTTGTAGGTTTTTTCGGGCTATATGGCCATGTTCTAGAGGCATTCTCTCCTGACGTTTCACCTGCATCTATGGCAAGCATCCTCAGAGGTAGTGAGGTCTGTTGGAAATAGGAAAAATGGGTTTATGTATCTGTGGAATGACCAGGGAGGGACAAAGGATGCTTGTCTGCTGGGGCTAGGTGGGAATGTTTCAGCTGATCACCTTGATTTGCATTCAATGGCTTGGAGGTGCCTGGGGGAAATCCTTTGCTGAGAGTGATTTTATCTGCCTGTTTCCTCCCTCTCTGTTGTTTTGCTGTTGTAATTTTAGAGTTTTTTAATACTGGTAGCCAGATTTTGTTCATTTTCATGGTTTCCTCCTTTCTGTTGTCCACATGCTTGTGGATCTCAATGGCTTCTCTGTGTTGTCTGACATGGTGGTTGTGAGAGTGGTCCAGCACTTCTGTGTTCTCAAATAATATGCTGTGTCCAGGTTGGTTCCTCAGGTGCTCTGCTATGGCTGACTTCTCTGGTTGAACTAGTCTGCCGTGCCTTTCATGTTCCTTGATGCGTGTCTGGGCAATGCTGCGTTTGGTGGTCCCTCTGGAGACTTCTTGTCCACAGCTGCATGGTACACAATGGTAGACTCCTGCAGAGGTGAGAGGATCCCTCTTGTCCTTTGCTGAACGTAGCATTTGTTGGATTTTCTTGGTGGGTCTGTAAGTGGTTTGTATGTTCATGAAAATGAACAAAAATCTGGCTACCAGTATTAAAAAACTCAAAAATTACAACAGCAAAACAACAGAGGGGAAACCAACAGGCACATAAAATCACTCTCAACAAAAGATTCCCCCCGGGCACTTCTAAGCCATCAAATGCTAATCGAGGTGGTCAGTTGAAGCATTCACACCTAGCTCCAGCAGAGAAGAGCTCTGTGCCCCACCCTGGTCATTCCACAGATATATAAACCCATTTTCCTACTTCCAACAGACCCCACTACCTCTGAGGATGCTTGCCATAGATGCAGGCGAAACGTCAGGAGAGAATGCCTCTATACCATGGCCGTATAGCCAGAAAAAAACCTACAACAACCCATTCACACCTAGCTCCATCAGACAAGAGCCCTTTGTCCCACCCTGGTCTTTCCACAGATATATAAACCCATTTTCCTACTTCCAACAGACCCCACTACCTCTGAGGATGCTTGCCATAGATGCAGGCGAAACGTCAGGAGAGAATGCCTCTATACCATGGCCGTATAGCCCGAAAAAAACCTACAACAACCCATTCACACCTAGCTCCATCAGACAAGAGCCCTTTGTCCCACCCTGGTCTTTCCACAGATATATAAACCCATTTTTCCTACTTCCAAGAGACCTCAATACTTCTGAGGATGCTTGCCATAGATGCAGGCGAAACGTCAGGAGAGAATGCCTCTATACCATGGCCGTATAGCCCGAAAAAACCTACAACCCATTCACACCTAGCTCCATCAGACAAGAGCCCTTTGTCCCACCCTGGTCTTTCCACAGATATATAAACCCATTTTTCCTACTTCCAAGAGACCTCAATACCTCTGAGGATGCTTGCCATAGATGCAGGCGAAACGTCAGGAGAGAATGCCTCTATACCATGGCCGTATAGCCCGAAAAAACCTACAACAACCCATTCACACCTAGCTCCAGCAGACAAGAGCCCTTTGTCCCACCCTGGTCATTCCACAGATATATAAACCCATTGTCCTACTTCCAACAGACCTCACGACCTCTGAGGATGCTTGCCATAGATGCAGGTGAAACGTCAGGAGAGAATGCCTCTATACCATGGCCGTATAGCCCGAAAAAAACCTACAACAACCCATTCACACCTAGCTCCAGCAGACAAGAGCCCTTTGTCCCACCCCGGTCTTTCCACAGATATATAAACCCATTTTTCCTACTTCCAACAGACCTCACTACCTCTGAGGATGCTTGCCATAGATGCAGGCGAAACGTCAGGAGAGAATGCCTCTATACCATGGCCGTATAGCCCGAAAAAACCTACAACAACCCATTCACACCTAGCTCCAGCAGACAAGAGCCCTTTGTCCCACCCTGGTCTTTCCACAGATATATAAACCCATTTTTCCTACTTCCAACAGACCTCACGACCTCTGAGAATGCTTGCCATAGATGCAGGCGAAACGTCAGGAGAAAAAATTGCCTCCAGAACATGGCCATATAGCCCGGAAAAACTTACAGATAAAGATATTTCCATATTTATATGGCAAGGGAGAAAACCAAGAATAAAGCGACTTGCACTAATATGTTCTTAGATCCGGGAGGCCAAATCCTTTTTTCCTGCTGTCAAGAATTCAATGACTGCACGTGGCTTAAGTTGCATTGACCAACTGTCTGCGCAGGGTTCCATACCTTGCACTTTAACAACACAACCATTCAATGCTAAGGCTTCCCACAAACATGGAACTGTAGAAGGAGAGTCTACTGAACAAGCCAGTACCTGCCGCATACCAGTACTGCCATCTGTTGAGGAGTTACAAAGGTGGAGGCATTACTTTTCATTCAACCCTCGTATATGACTCACGGCGCCCAACATTCCTTGCTGTTGGTGAATTACAACTCAACAATGCTTGGAGAGATACACTGATCGAACCCATTTCCTTCGAGGGCCGCATTAGCCTGATGGTTGACTTCAAAGGGCTGTTCCATCCATGGATGGAGGCTCTGTGGGTGCAGAGGGCCAATTATACGTAGCTTTCCTAATTAGTGGCCGGCACACTCTAATTGTTTACCCAGTTCGGGTACCCAGGCATTATTGAATGACAACTCCTATCTCCACTAATTAGGAATAATGGGAATTGCAACCCAAAGACACTTGTGGCTCTGAGGTCGGGGAAAGGTCAACGGACATTTTAACGTTGGGTTTGATCTGGATTGTTTTTAATACTGATGACGTTTAATATTGTTTTAATATTTGCATATTTTAAATGGTATTGTCATGCTTTTAATGTTCGCCACTTTGAGTCTCCTTGATATAAATCAACACAACAACAACAATGTATTGTCGAAGGCTTTCATGGCCGGACTCACTGGGTTGTTGTAGGTTTTTTCGAGCTATATGGCCATGTTCTAGAGGCATTCTCTCCTGACGTTTCGCCTGCATCTATGGCAAGCATCCTCAGAGGTTGTGAGGTCACAATGCTGGGCACTGTGAGTCATATACGAGGGTTGAATGAAAAGTAATGCCTCCACCTTTGTAACTCCTCAACAGATGGCAGTACTGGTATGCGGCAGGTACTGGCTTGTTCAGTAGACTCTCCTCTACAGTTCCATTTTGGCAGTAAGCCTAAGTATTGAACCATTGTGTTGTTAAAGTGCGAAGTATGGAACACTGTACAGTACAAGGGTTGAATGAAACATAATGCCTCCACCTTCGTAACTCCTCAACGGATGGCAGTACTGTTATGCGACAGGGACTGGCTTGTTCAGGAGACTCTCCTCTACAGTTCCATTTTGGCAGGAAGCCTTAGCATTGAACCGTTGTGTTGTTAAAGTGCAAAGTATGGAACACTGTACAGTACAAGGGTTGAATGAAACGTAATGCCTCCACCTTCGTAACTCCTCAACAGATGGCAGTACTGGTATGTGGCAGGTACTGGCTTGTTCTCAGTAGACTCTCCTCTACAGTTCCATTTTGGCGGGAAGCCTTAGCATTGAACGGTTGTGTTGTTAAAGTGTGTAGTATGGAACCCTGCACAGATAGTCGGTCAATGCGACTTAAGCAATTTATGTGGTAGGTACTGGCTTGTTCAGTAGACTCTCCTCTACAGTTCCATTTTGGCAGGAAGCCTTAGCATTGAATGGTTGTGTTGTCAAAGTGCGTAGTATGGAACCTTGTGCAGATGGTAGTCAATGCGACTTAAGCAACGTGCAGTCATTGAATTCTTGACAGCAGACGGTGTCACCTCAACATCTTTAAACTTACTCACCCAACGACGCACAGTACTCAAATCAACACAATCACCATAAACAGCTTGCATCCTCTGATGAATTTCCTTTGTGGTGACACCTTCTACTGTCAAGAATTCAATGACGGCACGTTGCTTAAGGCGCGTCTCCGCAGGGTTCCATACTTTGCAATTTAACAACACAACCGTTCAATGCTAAGGCTTCCTGCCAAAATGGAACTGTAGAGGACAGTCTACTGAACAAGCCAGTACCTGCCGCATACATTGCTTAAGTCGCATTGACCAACTGTCTGCACAGGTTTCCATACTTCGCACTTTAACAACACAACCGTTCAATGCTAAGGCTTCCTGCCAAAATGGAACTGTAGAGGAGAGTCTACTGAACAAGCCAGTACCTGCCACATTCGTTGCTTAAGTCGCATTGACCAACTGTCTGCACAGGTTTCCATACTTCGCACTTTAACAACACAACCGTTCAACGCTAAGATTTCCCACCCAAATGGAACTGTAGAGGAGAGTGTACTGAACAAGCCAGTACTTGCCGCATTCGTTGCTTAAGTCGCATTGACCGACTATCTGCACAAGTTTCCATACTTTGCACTTTAACAACACAACCATTCAATGCTAAGGCTTCGTGCTAAAATGGAACTGTAGAGGAGAGTCTCCTGAACAAGCCAGTACCTGCTGCATACCAGTACTGCCATCTGTTGAATTACCAAGGTGGAGGCATTACTTTTCATTCAACTGTTGCAAGCCTGAAAAAAACCTAAAACAACCCAACAACAACAATGTCAAAGATCATATCCACAAGCCTTGTGTCTCCATCTAAACTCTCCTGACTAAATAGAAGAGATGGCAGCGTTACAGATGTGGCTGTATCACAACTCCCATCAACCCTGTCACGATGTTGTTTAATGATGAGGAACACAATGGATGACATATGCAATGATCATAATTAAGGAAACTGTGCGTACGGTGAAAGATAACAACAGGATAGAGAAAATAGGTGATTGGAGGGATGGGTGATGGGTGGGCGACATGGGAGGAGGGTCACCTAAAGTGACTTGGGGTTCTACTCACGCTTAGTCCAGCTGCTCCAGGTTGTAGGCCACCATCTCCCTTTGCGCCGCAGGCTGTGGTCCTCGGTCCTTGCGAGAGAAGTTAGTTTATTCTTAGCGCTCGATTTGATTAGAGCCCCTTCTGCGCCCTTCCTGGGGTTTTTCCCTCGCATCCTTTCGATGCAAATGAGCCCGACAAACAAAACTCAAACGAGTTGCTCCCAAGGGGAAACTAGACCTCTCGCCCTGACTCACGTTTCACGGCACTTTCTGGAGGAAAAGAAAACATCGTTTCATAGAATCACAGAGTTGAAAGAGATGACCCCAAAGGTCATCTAGTCCAACGCGATTCGGCCATGCAAGAAAAACACCAGCAAAGCACTCCTGACAGGTGGTCATTCAGCTTCTGCATAATAATAATAATAATAATAATAATAATAATAATAATACTAACAACAACAATAACAGAACTATAGAATCCTAGAGTTGGAAGAGAGCACATGGGCCATCTAGTCCAACCCTTTGCCATGCAAGAAAAGCACAACCAAAGCACTCCCGACAGGTGGTCATTCAGCTTCTGAATAATAATAATAATAATAATAATAATAATAATAATAATAATACTAACAACAACAATAACAGAACTATAGAATCCTAGAGTTGGAAGAGAGCACATGGGCCATCTAGTCCAACCCTTTGCCATGCAAGAAAAGCACAACCAAAGCACTCCCGACAGGTGGTCATTCAGCTTCTGAATAATAATAATAATAATAATAATAATAATAATACTAACAACAACAATAACAGAACTATAGAATCCTAGAGTTGGAAGAGAGCACATGGGCCATCTAGTCCAACCCTTTGCCATGCAAGAAAAGCACAACCAAAGCACTCCCGACAGGTGGTCATTCAGCTTCTGAATAATAATAATAATAATAATAATAATAATAATAATACTAACAACAACAATAACAGAACTATAGAATCCTAGAGTTGGAAAAGAGCACATGGGCCATCTAGTCCAAGCCCATTCTGCCATGCAAGAAAAGCACAACCAAAGCACCTCAACAGATGGACATCCAGCTTCTGTTTAATAACAACAACAACAACAACAACAACAACAACAACAACAACAACAGAACTATAGAATCCTAGAGTTGGAAAAGAGCACATGGGCCATCTAGTCCAAGCCCATTCTGCCATGCAAGAAAAGCACAACCAAAGCACCTCAACAGATGGACATCCAGCTTCTGTTTAACAACAACAACAACAACAACAACAACAACAGAACTATAGAATCCTAGAGTTGGAAAAGAGCACATGGGCCATCTAGTCCAAGCCCATTCTGCCATGCAAGAAAAGCACAACCAAAGCACCTCAACAGATGGACATCCAGCTTCTGTTTAATAACAACAACAACAACAACAACAACAACAACAACAACAACAGAACTATAGAATCCTAGAGTTGGAAAAGAGCACATGGGCCATCTAGTCCAAGCCCATTCTGCCATGCAAGAAAAGCACAACCAAAGCACCTCAACAGATGGACATCCAGTTTCTGCTTAACAACAACAACAACAACAACAATAACAGAACTATAGAATCCTAGAGTTGGAAGAGAGCACATGGGCCATCTAGTCCAAGCCCATTCTGCCATGCAGGAAAAACACCATCAAAGTACCCCCAACAGGTGGCCAACCAGCTTCTGCATAACAACAACAACAACAACAACAACAACTGTTATCGAGGGCATCCCAGACCCCTGCCTTCAAGCTGATCTGACCAGCCGCAGGGAGTTCCACAGTTTCTGAATGCCAAGTTGGGCAAAACCTGATGAAATGTGCCCCAGCAGCAGCCTCAACCCAGGCATGTAGCCGGTGGGGGGGGGGGGGGGGCTCGGGGGGCTTCAGCCCCCCCCCCCCCAAATTCTCATGGTGGTTCATGAAAAGGTCTTACTGGTGCATTACTTAAACTGTTATGTTTATTCGTATCATGATCTGATCACCATACTCAATATATCCCATATGCATGATGGGGGTATTATTGGGGTAAGGATACAAAAGGTTTGCTAGGCTAGACCCTCTTTCACTCAGACTCAGCCCCCCCGAAACTCAGCGCCCCCCCCCCCCCCCCCGAAACGAAATCCTGGCTACGGGCCTGCCTCAACCAGGGACTCTTTGCAGCCGTGTGCTCTCTCCTTTCACTCCTTTTTCCCGGCCCAAACTATGTAACCAATCCCCCAATAAAGACTAATCAAATTGTAACTTCAAATTGTAACTTCAAATTGTAACTTCTCCAGACAGATACTTCGTGTCCCTTTCTTGCCTGAAACTGTGCACATGCATGAAATAACTTTTTCTGGGCTGCGGGAGACTGGGCTGCCTAAGATGCCTTCCTGGCGTCCCGGGGAGGCCGAATCTGCGCTCCTCCAAACCACGAATACGGAAACCCCTCGGGCCCCCGTATCCGCGAGATGGCAGATCGGCTCCATTTTGATGCCCTATTTCTCCTAGCTAAATTCTAACACTATCTGCTATCTCGCTTTTTGTATTTCGGGCCCCTTCACTCAGGGAGTAAGCTTTTGAATTTTAAGAATATAATTTAAGGAAACAGCTGATTGTCAAAATCCAACCTCGCTGCTGCCGCGCTGCCACTACCTTCTTTGTTTCTTCATTCTTCCGATCCTCCTGCCCTGGGGACTTGATGCGGTCACCCCATGGGGCTCCCAGGGAAAACTCTGGCCACCGGGCTTCTGTCCTTGGAAGGAGCTGTAGTTTTACAAGGACCAAGGACTGGCTTCGATCTCAGCACTGCAGGACTCCATCTTTTGGCTCAGTGGAAACCACCAAGCTCCTCTTTGTGATTTTTTTTACTCTCTGCCGTGTTCTTTGGACTTCATTTTTCATCATGAACTTGCCTTAACCCATGAACTTCCCAGGATGAACTCATATTGTGTTATGATTAAAATGACTTTTTATCAATTGCTCTAGTGGGTAGAGGGTGTGTGTGTCTAAATATGATTTTACTTATGATTTTTCTTATGATTCCTCTATGTATTTCCCCAATGCTTCTGACCCCACCCTGACCCTTTTTTGCCCCCTTTCCTTCCCCTTAAAAGAAGTTGCCTTGCCTCTGAAAAAGCAATCAGCAATCATGAAAGAACTCTTATCATAGGACATACTTGCATGGAAAATAGCACAGGAAATCCCTTTGACCTCGGAGTTGGACCATCAGAGAGGATTTTTGCTTGGCCAAGTTTTTAATCACCCAACAATGGGGGGAGATGGCCCTCGAAAGGTCCCTTCTTCCCAAACCTGTTTTTTTCTTTCAAACCCTTCCACAACGGACATCCACCCCAGCCTTCTCCTTTGTGTCCTATCTGATTGCGACAGGAAAACTCGGCTTAAGCAATCACTGCTTATCACAGACCCATCTCAAGACAATGAGAATAGTTTCTCTAGAAGGCCAATTCCAGACTTGAGAAGCTCCAGGACATTGGAATTCCATAATCCACTCAAGAAAGCATTTGCTGAAGCGGTGGGAACCTTCCTATTGGCTCTGGTGCTCCACAGCTGCTTGGCGATTGGCCAAGGTGCTGGGAGGTAGACTAGCCTCCTCCCCAGCTGTTAACGCACCAGCCAATCACAACAAAGACTGGCCAGGGGGCGGGAGCGGGAGATTTGAACCACACAACTCTGTATTTCTATAAAAATAGCATTTATTTCTGTAACCACATGCTCTGCTTGGTGAATGATTGCGGCATTGCATCCTATTGAGCTGAATCGCAAATAAAACATCTTGGTGGCGCTTCTTCAACTTTGGTGAGACTCTTTCTGGGAAATTAGGGAAATAAATATTACTTAAAAATCAGGCTTCTCTTTGCTCAAAGTAGCGTTCCCTCTTTGGTGGGTCCGCGGGGTCTCTCCTCCTGGGGCACACCCTCCTAAAGTTCCTATCGACTTCACAACAACAACAACCACAAAAGAAGGCACTCCATGGACAGTTTCTGGCAAAAATAGGGAGCCAAATTGACAAAGAAAAAACATGGATGTGGCTCCCAAATGGGACTCTGAAAAAGGAGACAAAGGAGGGCCTGATTCTGAGAGTTTTGATCGTAAATGCGGAAATACAATCAAGGCTCTCAACCCCTGGGCCATCCCCGTCATTAGATACATGGCTGGGATTGTGAACTGGACACAAGCAGAGCTGGATGGTCTGGACAGAAAAACAAGACAACTGATGACAATCCACTACTCGTCATACCCGCGTAGTGATGTTGACAGAATCTGAGAGCGTTCAGTAAGATTTGAAGACAGGCCAGCCTCACCCGGTCAAGGCTGTGTATTGTTCTTTAGCAACAAGGGAAAGTGAAACTGAAGTTTCCTGGGAGAAAAAGCCTTGAGAAGATGGGGAGGGCAAAGAGGGCACTAAGGAGTGTAGATTAGATCTCTGAAAGCAAGGCGTGGAAAGGAGGCAGACTAGATTTTCCCAGCGCCTCCAAGATAAGGCCTGGAAATCCAGGTGTTTTCGCCATGACTCCATGAGAGCCTGGACAGGCTTAACTTAGATGTTTTAGTTCCAAGCACTTCAGAGGAGACAACATTGCTAAAGGGGGAAAAAACAGTCCCTTGTTCGTGTTACCAAGTTCCCAAGTCCATCAAGATTCGTGTTCCATGTTCCTGCCTTTATTTATGTACCTTTGATGGTCTTTTTCCCACATGGCAGGGGCTTGGACTAAATGGTCCATGTGGTCTCATAGAATCCTAGAATCAAAGAGTGGGAAGAGACCTCCTGGGCCATCCAGTCCAACCCCATTCTGCCAAGAAGCAGGAATATTGCATTTAAATCACCCCTGACAGATGGCCATCCAGCCTCTGTTTAAAAGCTTCCAATGAAGGAGCCTCCACCACATTCCGGGGCAGAGAGTTCCACTGCTGAATGGCTCTCACAGTCAGGAAGTTCTTCCTCATGTTCAGATGGAATCTCCTCTCTTGTCGTTTGAAGCCTTTGTTCCGCGTCCTAGTCTCCAAGGAAGCAGAAAAGAAGCTTGCTCCCTCCTCCTCCCTGTGGCTTCCTCTCACGTATTTATACATGGCTATCATATCTCCTCTCAGCCATCTCTTCTTCGGGCTAAACATGCCCAGCTCCTTAAGCCGCTCCTCATAAGGCTTGTTCTCCAGACCTTTTATCATTTGAGTCGCCCTCCTCTGGGCACATTCCAGCTTAGAGTCAATATCTCTCTTGAATGGTGGTGCCCAGAATTGGACACAATATTCCAGGTGTGGTCTAACCAAAGCGGAATAGAGCATGGGGAGCATGACTTCCCTGGATCTAGACACTAGGCTCCTGTTGATGCAGGACAAAATCCCATTGGCTTCTAACTCTAGGATTCTATAGTTCTAAGGTAAAGGTTTTCCCCTGACATTAAGTCCAGTCGTGTCCAACTCTGGGACTCTGGTGCTCATCTCCATTTCTAAGAGCCAGCGTTGTCCATAGACACCTCCAAGGTCATGTGGCCAGCATGGAGCGCCATTCTATTATTATTATTATTATTATTATTATTAATAATAATAATAATAATAAGCAGAAGCTGGATGGCCATCTGGTGAGGTGCTTTGGTTGTGCATTTCTTGCATGGCAAAGGGTTGGACTAGATGACCCTTGGGAGAAGAAGAAGAAGAAGAAGAAGAAGAAGAAGAAGAAGAAGAAGAAGAAGAGAAGGCTGAGAGGAGACATGATGAGAGCCATGTATAAATATGTGAGAGGAAGCCACAGGGAGGAGGAGGGAGCAAGCTTGTTTTCTGCTTCCTTGGAGACTAGGATGCAATGGAACAATGGCTTCAAACTACAAGAGAGGAGATCCCACCTGAACATGAGGAAGAACTTCAATGAAAAAGTCATAAAATAGTGCATTTCATGTTAATGTATTGTCGAAGGCTTTCATGGCCGGAATCACTGGGTTGTTGTAGGTTTTTACAGGCTATATGGCCATGTTCTAGAGCAGTGGTTCTCAACCTGGGGTCCCCAGATGTTTTTGGACTTCAACTCCCAGAAATCCTAACAGCTGGTAAACTGGCTGGGATTCCTGGGAGTTGTAGGCCAAAAACACCTGGGGACCCACAGGTTGAGAACCACTGTTCTAGAGGCATTTTCTCCTGACATTTCGCCTGCATCTATGGCAAGCATCCTCAGAGGTAGTGAGGTCTGTTGGAACTAGGAAAAAAAGGATTTATATATCTGTGGAATGATGTCCAGGGTGGGACAAAGAACTCTTGTCTGCTGGAGCTAGGTGGGAATGTTTCAACTGACCACCTTGATTAGCATTTGAAGGCCTGGCAGTGCCTGGAGCAATCTTTTATGTTCATCCCAACAAACAAACATTACATTTTTATTTATATAGATTCAATTCCAAAGCAGCCATTTTAGGTCATAAGTTCGAAGCCAGCCCGGGTCGGAGTGAGCTCCCAACCATTAACAGTCTAGGTTGCTGCTGACCTATGCAGCCCAAAAGACAGTTGCATCTGTCAAGTAGGAAATTTTGCATTATAAGAACTTTCCCATCCACTCCTTTATTGCAGCTGAGCTCAGGTTCCTCTTCTTCTTCTTCTGGTTCCTGGCCTGACGTGGCTTGGGATGGGAACCCAGGATACGGCACAGCCTGAAGGGAAGTGGTTAGGTCCCTGCAGGGGTGGGGTTGCCCGGGGAGGCCCGAGACTGGCCAAGCCGTTTCGTGATTCAACTGAGGAAGGCAGCCAGCCGTGTCGGGGAAGCGGCGCTGCGCTAAAAATGGCCCACCGAAACCCCAAAACACCGAAGCCTCCTCCCCCGGGCAGACACGGCTGGAAACTCCTGCGGCTGAAATGCAGCCACTCAACCGGCTCCAGGTACAGAATGATTCAGCCGCCCCAAAGCCCGACACTTACAGGAACCGGATCCTGTTCTCAGCAGAGGACACGTTGGGAAAATCTAGGGCCAAAAGGCCAACGGTTGGATGTTTTTCCTGTCCCACCTGACTCTGTCCATCACAAGGACCTTACGTTGTCCGAGTAAGATTGTCCTCCAAGATTGGTGTCCTGGCGGTGGATCCGTAGGTGACCGTGAAGCCCTCTTCTTGACCTGCATCTTCTCCCGCAGTGAGGGCATCAGTTTCCAGGTGGAAGGCCATCCTGGTCAGGGTTGGCTTGACACGCCTTCCTCTTGACACATTTCTTTTTTTCGCCCTCCATTCGTGCCTCTTCAAATTCTACAGCACTGCTGGTCATAGTTGACCTCCAGTTAGAGTAGAGGACGGTGTGTCAAGCCAACCCCGACCAGGACCGCCTCCCACCTGGAAACCGATGCCCTCAAGGGCCAGGGCTTCCCAGTTCTCGGTGTCTATGCCAGAGTTTTTAAGGTTGGCTTTGAACCCATCGTTCAATCTCTTTTCCTGTTCACCGATGTTACTTTTCCGTTCAGAATAGAGAAACTGCTTTGGGAGCTTTTTTGTTGAGTTCCAGGACCAGAGAAGCAAATGGCGGAAACAGAAGAACGGCCTACCTCAGGGGAGCGTGCTTGCTCCATCCATGTTCAACATCTACACAAATGACCAGCCACTGCCAGAAGGGACAGAGAGCTTCATCTATGCTGATGATCGTGCCATCACCACCCAAGCAGGGAGATTTGAGATGGTAGAACAGAAGCTCTCCGAAGCTCTAGGTGCTCTTACTGCCTATTACAGGGAAAACTAGCTGATCCCTAACCCATCTAAAACACAGACATGTGCTTTTCATCTTAAGAACAGACAAGCATCCCGAGCTCTGTGGATGATCTGGGAAGGAATCCCACTGGAGCATTGCAGCGCACCCAAATACGGGAGTCACTTTGGACTGTGCTCTGACCTACAAGAAGCACTGCTTGAACATCATGCAAAAAGTGGGCGCTAGAAACAACATCATACGAAAGCTGACTGGCACAACCTGGGGATCACAACCAGACACAGTGAAGACATCTGCCCTTGCGCTATGCTACTCTGCTGCTGAGTACGCATGCCCAGTGTGGAACACATCTCACCACGCTCAAACAGTGGATGTGGCTCTTAATGAGACATGCCGCATTATTACGGTGTGTCTGCGCCCTACACCACTGGAGAAATTACTCTGTTTTGCTGGTATTGCACCCCCTGACATCCACCAGGAAGTAGCAGCCAATAGTGAAAGGACCAAGGCAGAGACATCTCCAGTTCATCCCCTGTTTGGGTATCGGCCAGCACAACAACGACTTAAATCTAGAAATAGTTTTCTAAGATTTACAGAGACACTCGCTGGAACACCCCAGCAAGTGAGAGTCCAAAAGTGGAGTCTCTCAATCAAATGAGAGACTCCCCCCTGGGCACACAGAGGACTGGCTGACTTGGAAGGCGCTGATCAGACTTCGCTCTGGGATCATGAGATGCAGAGCCAACCTTCGGAAATGGGGCCACAAAATGGAATCCACGACATGCGAGTGTGGAGAAGAGCAAACCACTGACCACCTGCTGCAATGCACCCTGAGCCCTGCCACATGCACAAGGGAGGACCTTCTTGCGGCAACACCAGAGGCACTCCAAGGGGCCAGATACTGGTCAAAGGACATTTCATCAACTACCAAGCTTGCAAACTCTGTTTTGTTTGTTTGTTAAAAAATTGCTAAAAATGTAATGCAATTGTCTGGTTGATACTGACATGATAAATAAATAAATAAATAAATATTTGGGAGATGGTGGTCAGACATTCAGACAACATGACCTTCAGTCCAGTGAAGTTGATCGCGGAGGACCATTCCTTCAATGCTGGTGGTCTTTGCTTCTTCTTCCAGCACTTGAGAGGCTTCAGCCCCCCCCCCCCCCGAAATTCTCATGGTGGTTTGCGAAAAGGCCTTCCTGGTGCATGATTTAAACTGTTATGTTTATTCATATCATGATCTGATCATCATACTCAATATATCCCATATGCATGGGGGTATTGGGGTAATGATACAAAAGGTTTGCTAGGGTAGACCCTCTTTCACGCAGACTCAGCCCCCCCCAAAAAACCCCCCTGAAAAAAACTCAGCCCCCCCCCCCCCCCCAAACGAAATCCTGGCTACTGGCCTGCTATGTACCAACAGAGACCGGTACAAGTTTGTTTGGGTTCATCTCTGCCTGCGTACCGGCAGAGACAGCTATATTAATTGAGCAAGTGTTTGCTATCAGCCTTTGTTTTATATTCTGTGGCTGAGTGCTATCTTTGTGTTTTATATTTTGGACTATGAAAATAGCCAGACAGTAAGTGCTGCTTTAATTAAACAGTTTGACACGAGCTAGGTGTTTGTTTGGGTTCATCTCTGCCTGCGTACTGGCAGAGACTGGTACATGTTTGTTTGGGTTCATCTCTGCTGGCGTACCGGCAGAGACCGGTACGTGTTTGTTTGGGTTCATCTCTGTCTGCGTACCGACAGAGACCAGTACGGGTTTGTTTGGGTTCATCTCTGTCTGCGTACCAGCAGAGACCAGTATGGGTTTGTTTGGGTTCATCTCTGCCTGCATACCGGCAGAGACAGCTATACCAATTGAGCAAGTGTTTGCTATCAGCCTTTGCTTTATATTCTGTGGCTGAGTGCTATCTTTGTGTTTTATATTTTGGACTATGAAAATAGCCAGACAGTAAGTGCTGCTTTAATTAAACAGTTTGACACAAGATGGGTGTTTGTTTGGGTTCATCTCTGCCTGTGTACCGACAGAAACCGGTACGTGTTTGTTTGGGTTCATCTCTGTCTGCGTACCGGCAGAGACCGGTACAGATTTGTTTGGGTTCATCTCTGCCTGTGTACTGGCAGAGACCGGTATGAGTTTGTTTGGGTTCATCTCTGCCTGCATACCGACAGAGACCAGTACGGGTTTGTTTGGGTTCATCTCTGCCTCCGTACCAGCAGAGACCGGTACAGGTTTGTTTGGGTTCATCTCTGCTTGTGTACCGGCAGAGACAGCTACATTAATTGAGCAAGTGTTTGTTATCAGGCTTTGTTTTATATTCTGTGGCTGAGTGCTATCTTTGTGTTTTATATTTTGGACTATGAAAACAGCCAGACAGTAAGTGCTGCTTTAATTAAACAGTTTGACATGAGTTAGGTGTTTGTTTGGGTTCATCTCTGCCTGCATACCAGCAGAGACCGGTACGTGTTTGTTTGGGTTAATCTCTGCCTGTGTATCTGCAGAGACCGGTACGTTTTTGTTTGGGTTCATCTCTGCCTGCGTACCAGCAGAGATCGGTACGTGTTTGTTTGGGTTCATCTCTGCCTGCGTACCAGCAGAGACAGGTATATTAATTGAGCAAGTGTTTGCTATCAGCCTTTGTTTATATTCTGTGACAGAGTGCTATTTTTATGTTTTATATTTTGGACTATGAAAACAGCCAGACAGTAAGTGCTGCTTTAATTAAACAGTTTGACATGAGTTAGGTGTTTGTTTGGGTTCATCTCTGCCTGCGTACTGGCAGAGACCGGTACGGGTTTGTTTGGGTTCATCTCTGCTTGCGTACCGGCAGAGACCGGTAGGGGTTTGTTTGGGTTCATCTCTGCTTGCGTACCGGCAGAGACCGGTACGTGTTTGTTTGGGTTCATCTCTGCTTGCGTACCGGCAGAGACCGGTAGGGGTTTGTTTGGGTTCATCTCTGCCTACGTACCGGCAGAGACCGGTAGGGGTTTGTTTGGGTTCATCTCTGCTTGCGTACCGGCAGAGACCGGTACGGGTTTGTTTGGGTTCACCTCTGCTTGCGTACCGGCAGAGACCGGTAGGGGTTTGTTTGGGTTCATCTCTGCCTACGTACCGGCAGAGACCGGTAGGGGTTTGTTTGGGTTCATCTCTGCCTGCGTACCGGCAGAGACCGGTAGGGGTTTGTTTGGGTTCATCTCTGCCTGTGTACCGGCAGAGACCGGTAGGGGTTTGTTTGGGTTCATCTCTGCCTGCGTACCGGCAGAGACCGGTAGGGGTTTGTTTGGGTTCATCTCTGCCTGCGTACCGGCAGAGACAGCTATATTAATTGAGCAAGTGGAGAAACTTGTGGGGCTCCTTTCACCCTCATTTTTACAGCTTTTGGGGTGAAGTTTGCTATGATTATAGAACACATTGACCACTGTTCGCCCATCAAGTTTCAGAATGTTTCATTTATCCATGGATGTTAGAAGAATTTCCAAATATTCTATACACAACATTAAAAGTGATCTCCTTGAAGTATCTACACAATGACAAGAAATTTCAGCAATATTCATATATCTAATAATGTTAGGGAAGTTTTTAAGGTTTTGATAAAAACTTGAATGTCTCCCTCTCCTACTAACCAATAGAATTCCAATCGAGGGATTTCTTCCCAGCCCAACACAGAGATTGACTTCCTCCTCTTTGCAGATTCAACCATTCATTGGAACTCTGGCTGGCTACTGCAACGGAGGGACACATCTCTCCCCTTTCCTGATAGGGCTTCTTGATGCTGAGCAGAATTCTGGGAAATGTAGTTCAGGACAGGGCCTTTAGAATTCCCCAGTATAGGGCTCCTCACCTTCTTAAACTACATTTCCCAGAATCCTGTGCTTTCTCCATCTCTTTCCCAGCTAACTCTGCTTTCTCCTTGCTGCTTCCTTCTCCTCGTGGTGAGAGGACATTCCTTTAAAGAGGAAAGGCAGCCTTTTTGGCTTTGCTTTGCTTCATTGCACTGAACATGACTCTGGGAGGCTTCCGAGGTTGACAAAATGCAAACAGAAAAAGTATTGGGCAAGTTTCGATTCTTAAGTTTTTCGCACGTGTAAGATATTGCGCTGTAAATATGAATTTAATGAATTTGATACGATTTATGATGACTAACAAAAGAATTGCACATCCCTAATGGCCAATCACCACTGAGTTCAAAGCCAGACCGGTTCAGAGTAAGCTCCCGACCATTTGTCTAGTTTGCTATTGACCTTTGCAGCCCAAAAGACACTTGCCTCCGTCAAGTCGGAAATTTAGGTTCCAATTATGTGGGGAGGCTAATTTAACTAATTTACGATGCCATAAAACTCTCCAGCAGCGTGCAAAAGAATGAGGAAGTACTCTATTGGTGTCACAAATGGATGATGAAGCGACAGCTCCCCCGGTGGCCAGAATTCAAAGCATACCCTTATGAAGCTGGAATGTTAAATAGCCTCTGTGTGTCTGTCCATATATGTTGTGTGTCTATGGCATTGAATGTTTGCCATTTATATGTACATTGAGTCCCTTGCGGGGTGAGAAGGGCGGAATAGAAATACTGTAAATAAATAAATATTGACTATGGCTGCTGGGAGTTGCAGTCCATCAACAAGATTGTGACATTTCCATCCCACTGCCTTCACCTTTCAGGTGGCCTCTTCCAGTCCTGGGAGGCCCCAGTTAAACCGCTGAGCTGCTGAACTCACTGACCAAAAGGTCAACAGTTCAAATCCAGGGAGAAGTGTGAGCTCCTGCTGTTAGCCCTAGCTTCTGCCAACCTATCAGTTCAAAAACGGAGCCCTCGGTGGCACAGTGGGTTAAAGCCTTGTGCTGGCAGGACTGAAGACCGAAAGATTGCAGGCTCGAATCCGGGGAGAGGCAGATGAGCTCCCTCTATCAGCTCCAGCTCCTCATGCAGGGACATGAGAGAAGCCTCCCACAAAGATGATAAAACATCAAATCATCCGGGCGTCCCCTGGACAACGTCCTTGCAGACGGCCAATTCTCTCACAACAGGAGTGTCGCTCTTCACACAACCAAAAAAAAAAGTTCAAAAACATGCAAATGTGAGTAGATCAATAGGTACCACTCCGTTGGGAAGGTAACAGTACTCCATGCAGTCATGCCAGCCACATGACCTTGGAGGCGTCTACGGACAACGCTGGCTCTTCAGCTTAGAAATTGAGATAAGCACCAGAGTCCCAGAGTTGGACACGACTAGACTTAACGTGAAGGGGAAACCTTTACTTTTACTACCTTCCAATTCTACAGTTGGAAATGGAACGAAGAGAACTCTCCGTGGTAGTTGTAGGTTTTTTTTGGGTTATATGGCCATGTTCTAGAGGCATTCTCTCCTGACGTTTTGCCTGCATCTATGGTAAGCATCCTCAAAAGTAGTGACGTCTGTTGGAACTAGGAAAAAGGGTTTATATATCTGTGGAATGACCAGGGTGGGACAAAGGACTCTTGTCTGTTGGAGGAAGGTGTGAATGTTTCCACTGACCACCTTGATTAGCATTTGATGGCCTCGCAGTTGTTTGGTGTGGCTTGTTAGTGCCTGGGGCAATCTTTTGTTGAGAGGTGATTAGATATCCCTGATTGCTTCCTCTCTGTTGTTTTGCTGTTGCCATGTCAGGCTACACAGAGAAGCCACTGAAATCCACAAGAAGTATGTGGACAATTTCAACAGAAAGGAGGAAACCATAAAAATGAACAAAATCTGGCTACCAGTATTAAAAAACTCTAAAATTACAAGAGCAAAACAGCAGAGAGGAAACAATCAGGGACATCTAATCACCTCTCAACAAAAGATTGCCCCAGGCACTAAAAAGCCACACCAAACAACTGCCACGCCATCAAATGCTAATCAAGGAGGTCAGTGGAAACATTCACACCTAGCTTCAACAGACAAGAGTTCTTTGTCTAATCACCTCTCAACAAACGATTGCCCCAGGCACTAATAAGCCACACCAAACAACTGCCAGGCCATCAAATGCTAATCAAGGTGGTCAGTGGAAACATTCACACCTAGCTCCAACAGACAAGAGTTCTTTGTCTAATCACCTCTCAACAAAAGATTGCCCCAGGCACTAACAAGCCACACCAAACAACTGCCAGGCCATCAAATGCTAATCAAGGTGGTCAGTGGAAACATTCACACCTAGCTCCAACAGACAAGAGTTCTTTGTCTAATCACCTCTCAACAAAAGATTGCCCCAGGCACTAACAAGCCACACCAAACAACTGCCAGGCCATCAAATGCTAATCAAGGTGGTCAGTGGAAACATTCACACCTAGCTCCAACAGACAAGAGTTCTTTGTCTAATCACCTCTCAACAAAAGATTGCCCCAGGCACTAACAAGCCACACCAAACAACTGCCAGGCCATCAAATGCTAATCAAGGTGGTCAGTGGAAACATTCACACCTAGCTCCAACAGACAAGAGTCCTTTGTCTAATCACCTCTCAACAAAAGATTTCTCCAGGCACTAACAAGCCACACCAAACAACTGCCAGGCCATCAAATGCTAATAAAGGTGGTCAGTGGAAACATTCACACCCAGCTCCAACAGACAAGAGTTCTTTGTCTAATCACCTCTCAACAAAAGATTGCCCCAGGCACTAACAAGCCACACCAAACAACTGCCAGGCCATCAATTGCTAAACAAGGTGGTCAGTGCAGACATTCACACCTAGCTCCAACAGACAAGAGTTCTTTGTCTAATCACCTCTCAACAAAAGATTGCCCCAGGCACTAATAAGCCACACCTAACAACTGCCAGGCCATCAAATGCTAATCAAGGTGGTCAGTGGAAACATTCACACCTAGCTCCAACAGACAAGAGTCCTTTGTCCCACCCTGGTCATTCCACAGATATATAAACCCTTTTTCCTAGTTCCAACAGACCTCACAACCTCTGAGGATGCTTGCCAGAGATGCAGGCAAAACGTCAGGAGAGAATGCCTCTAGAACATGGCCATATAGCCCGAAAAAACCTACAACAACCCAGTGATTCCGGCCATGAAAGCCTTCGACAATACTCTCCTTGGTAGTCCAAGTGTCGGTGCAACATAGATTCATCTAAAAGGAGTAGAACATTAGCAGCTTTATTAATTAAAAGGACTCCAGGTGGAAATGACTTTTTCCCCAACGATGGGGTCCAGGTTTTTAATCTCCCTTGAAACCTGGCCAATCATCACCAACTCAAACCTCAGCCATGGATCTGTGAGATGAGAAGTCTTCCTCGCTTGATACTCATAAGGATCTCCGTTGGCTCCTCACGCATTCCTTGAGGTCTCTTCTCCATCCTTGCTCCATTTAACCCAAAAGCCCAACAGGAACAACAAAAAGCCCACTGAGGAACAAAACACTTATCTCAGCAGACATCTTCTCCAGAGGCACCAGATCCTGTCTGATCTTTGGAAGCTAAGCAAAGCTAGCCCTGGGTTAGTATTGGATGGGAGACCACCAGGCACCGGCGGAGACTATATTTCAGAGGCAGGAACTGGGAAAAGCACCTTCGAGTCTTCCTTGTCTAAGAGACCTTTTTAAATTCATGGGGTCACCATAAATCACCACAATTCAAGAGAGATATTTACAAGCTGGAATGTGTCCAGAGGAGGGCGACTAAAATGATCAAGGGTCTGGAGAACAAGCCCTATGAGGAGCGGCTTAAGGAGCTGGGCATGTTTAGCCTGAAGAAGAGAAGGCTGAGAGGAGATATGATAGCCATGTATAAATATGTGAGGGGAAGTCACAGGGAGCAGATCAAGGGTCTGGAGAACAAGCCCTACGAGGAGCGGCTTAAGGAGCTGGGCATGTTTAGCCTGAAGAAGAGAAGGCTGAGAGGGGATATGATGATAGCCATGTATCAATATGTGAGAGGAAACCACAGGGAGGAGGGAGCAGATCAGGGGTCTGAAGAACAAGCCCTACGAGGAGCGGCTTAGGGAACTGGGCATGTTTAGCCTGAAGAAGGGAAGGCTGAGAGGAGATATGATAGCCATGTATAAATATGTGAGAGGAAGCCACAGGGAGGAGGAGGAGGGAGCAAGCTTGTTTTCTGCTTCCTTGGAGACTAGGACGCAAGGGAACAATGGCTTCAAACTACAAGAGAGGAGATTCCATCTGAACATTAGGAAGAACTTCCTGACTGTGAGAGCCGTTCAGCAGTGGAACTCTCTGCCCCGGAGTGTGGTGGAGGCTCCTTCTTTGGAAGCTTTTAAACAGAGGATGGATGGCCATCTGTCAGGGGTGATTTGAAGGCAATATTCCTGCTTCTTGGCAGAATGGGGTTGGACTGGATGATGGCCCATGAGGTCTCTTCCAACTCTTTGATTCTATGATTCTATTCTATGACTTCACTATGAGAATTGTCCATTTACGCTCACTCTTGGCTTTGTTGCTATTCCATAAGAAGGTCCTCTCCTCTCATTCCTTTTTGGGACTTCACATTGCTATACAGGACATTGTCTCACGTTGGCTTTGGTTTCATTATCGGTTGATGCTTTGCTGGTGTTAAAAACAGTTTTGGGGACGGAACACAAAACACTTGGGGCAAAAAAACAACACAAAAACAAATCCCACTTGCAATGGGTTTCTTTTAGGAATTTGGACACAGGAATGGGTCTCACCTTGCTCACCTTATCCCATGCATTCAATAGCAGAGTATACATTTCTGCTCCCTTGGCAGCCACCTCTCCGCAAAAGTCAACATTGACACTGAAACGCATCACCGCCTGAGCTCTGCGAGTGCAGCATTTTTCCGAATGAAGCAGAGAGTGTTTGAGGACCAGGACATCCGTAGGGAGCCCAAGGGGCTTGTTTAGAAAGTCATTGTCATCTCAACCCTGCTATGACAGCCACATCTCCACAAAAGTCAACATTGACACTGAAATGCATCACCGCCTGAGCTCTGCGAGTGCAGCATATTTCCGAATGAAGCAGAGAGTGTTTGAGGACGAGGACATTTGTAGGGAGACCAAGGGGCTTGTTTAGAAAGCTATTGTCCTCCCAATCTTGCTATGCCTTGATAGCCATGTATAAATATGTGAGAGGAAGCCACAGGGAGGAGGGAGCAAGCTTCCTTTCTGCTTCCCTGGAGATTAGGACAAGGAACAATGGCTTCAAACTACAAGAGAGGAGATTCCATCTGAACACAAGGAAGAACTTCCTGACTGTGAGAGGCGTTCAGTAGTGGAACTCTCTGCCCCGGAGTCTGGTGGAGGCTCCTTCTTTGGAAGCTTTTAAACAGAGGCTGGATGGCCATCTGTCAGGGGTGATTTGAATGCAATATTCCTGCTTCTTGGCAGAATGGGGATGGACTGGATATCCCATGAGGTCTCTTCCAACTCTTTGATTCTATGATTCTATGATTCTATGCCTGCGAGACGTGAAAGCCAAAGCCAAGGTCACAACAACATATGTTATACAACTCCAATATGCTGATGACAATGTCATCTGTGCGCATTCAGAAGAAGACCCACAAGCCACTCTAAACATCTTCGCAGAAGCATACAAGAAGCTCAGCCTCTCATTGAACATTGAGAAAACCAAAGTGCTCTTCCAGCATAAGGCACCAACCAATCCCTCTCCAATGCCAGAAATACAGCTTAATGGTGTAACGTTAGGAAATGTTGACCATTTCCGCTCCCTTGGCAGCCACCTCTCCACAAAAGTCAACATTGACACCGAAATACAACACTGCCTGAGCTCTGCGAGTGCAGCATTTTTCTGAATGAAGCAGAGAGTGTTTGAGGACAGGGACATCCATAGGGATACTAAGTTAAAGTTACTTGTTTACAAAGCTATTGTCCTCCCAACCCTGCTCTACGCCTGCGAAACATGGACTGTCTACAGATGTCAACATTGACACAGAAATGCAACATCGCCTGAGCTCTGCGAGTGCAGCATTTTTCTGAATGAAGCGGAGAGTGTTTGAGGACCGGAACATCCGTAGGGATACCAAGGTGCTTGTTTATAAAGCTATTGTCCTCCCAACCCTGCTATAAGCCTGCGAAACGTGGACTGTCTACAGATGTCAACATTGACACAGAAATACAACATCACCTGAGCTCTGCAAGTGCAGCATTTTTCCGAATGAAGCGGAGAGTGTTTGAAGACTGGGACATCCGTAGGGATACCAAGGTGCTTGTTTATAAAGCTATTGTCCTCCCAACCCTGCTCTATGCCTGCGAAACGTGGACTGTCTACAGACATCATACACAGCTCCTAGAATGATTCCATCAGTGTTGCCTCTGGAAAATCCTGAAAATCTCTTGAGAAGACAGGCGGACAAACGTCAGCGTGCTGGAAGAAGCAAAGACCACCAGCATTGACGCGATGGTCCTCCGCCATCAACTCCACTGGACCGGCCACGTTGTCCGGATGCCCGACCACCGTCTCCCAAAGCAGTTGCTCTACTCCGAACTCAAGAACGGGAAACAGAATGTTAACAGGCAGGAAAAGAGATTGAAAAATGGGCTCAAAGCCAACCTTAAAAACTCTGGCATAGACACTGAGAAGTGGGAAGCCCTGGCCCTTGAGCACTCCAGCTGGAGGTCAGCTGTGACCAGCAGTGCTGCAGAATTCGAGGAGGCATGAGTGGAGGGTGAAAGAGAGAAACGTGCCAAGAGGAAGGCGCGTCAAGCCAACCCTGACCGGGACTGCCTTCCATCTGGAAACCGATGCCCTCACTGCGGGAGAAGATGCAGGTCAAGAATAGTCACCTACTGACCCACCGCCAGGACACTGATCTTGGAAGACAATCCTATTCAGACAACGAGGGATCATCTAAGTAAGTAAGTAAAGTATACATATAATGTCCACTGGATCATCCCCTTATTTACCTTGACTCCTAAAAGCATTGATATTGAATGCAATAGGCATAGTAGAAGCACATTTGTCCTGTTTGGTTGTGCGTGTGTCTCTCTCACTGTGTGTCTGAATGGGACACCCAAAGGCATGTGCATGGTCCAAGGTCTACGTTATAGGAGGGATTCCCCCAAAAGGCCAGTGTTTTACGCAAATGGCTTCATGGGGCACGATCCTCAGTCCTGGGGAACGGCGCAGGTCATCTGAGGCATTGGCCTCAGAGTGAAGGTGGTCTCAGGGACGTTGAGGTCCAAGTCCATCTCCGTCAGTCCCGGCGGAGGCCGGAAAGTGAAGTTCTGCAACAGGCCGGTCACAAACAAAAAGAGCTCCATTTTGGCCAGGTTTTCCCCCATGCAATTGCGGCGGCCTGAGGAAGGAAAGAAAGTAGGAGAAATAGTATTACACTCAATGTGTTGTCCAAGGCTTTCTTGGCTGGAACCACCGGGTTGCTGTGAGTTCCAGAAGCATTCTCTCCTGATGTTTCACCCACATCTATGGCAGGCATCCTCAGAGGTTGTGAGGTGTGTTGGAAACTAGGCAAGTGGGGTTTATATATCTGTGGAATAATGTCCAGGGTGGGAGAAAGAACTCTTGTCTGTCTGGCCCATTGCAACATTCACACCTGCTTCAAAATAAAAATAAAAACAAAAATATGTAAATATATAAATATAAATAAAAATATATAAATAAAAATTTATAAATAAAATATATAAAAATAAAAAATAAAAAAAATAAAAAATATATAAATATAAATATAAAAAATAAAAATTAAAAATATTTTAAAATAAAAATATTTTAAAATAAATATACTTTAAAATAAATATACTTTAAAATTAAAATATTTTAAAATTAAAATATTTTAAAATTAAAATATTTTAAAATTAAAATATTTTAAAATTAAAATATTTTAAAATTAAAATATTTTAAAAGTTAAAAAAATTAAAAGTTAAAAAATTAAAAGTTAATTAAAAATTTAAAAAGTTAATTAAAAATTTAAAAATTTAAAAGTTTAAAAAAGTTTTAAAAAGTTTTCTAAAAAGTTTAAAAATTAGTTTAAAAAAAGTTTAAAAATTATTTTAAAAATTGTTTTAAAAAATTAGTTTAAAAATTGTTTTAAAAATTAGTTTAAGAATTGTTTTAAAAGTTAGTTTAAAATTGTTTTAAAAATTATTTTAAAAATTATTTTTAAATTATTTTAAAAGTTGTTTAAAAAGTTTTTAAAAAAATTTAAAAGATTTTTTAAAAATTATATATATATATATATATATATATATATATATAATAATAAAATAAAAAATAAAAAATAATGTTCGTTTGTGGGATTAACATAATTCCAAAACCATTGGATGAATTGACACCAAATTTGGACACAATACACTTATCGGGCCAATGTGTGACCATCACTCATAAAAACACTGAAAAACACAGCGGAAGGGACTTAAAAAGCGAAAAAACACATTACAACACATGCACAAAATCACATATATACACAAACACACACATATACACAGAAATATATACACACATATATGTACACACAAAACATATACACAGAAAGGGGGAAGGAAGGAAGGAAGGAAGGAAGGAAGGAAGGAAGGAAGGAGAACAGGAGAGAAAGAGGGGAAGAAGGAGAGAAGGAAAGAGAAGGAAAGAGAAGGAAAGAGAAGGAGGGAAGGAAGGAGGGAAGGAAGGAAGGAAGGAGAGAAGGAAGAAAGGAAGGAAGGAAGGAAGGAGAGAAGGAAGGAAGGAAGGAAGGAAGGAAGGAAGGAAGGAAGGAGAACAGGAGAGAAAGAGGGGAAGAAGGAGAGAAGGAAAGAGAAGGAGGGAAGGAAGGAGGGAAGGAAGGAAGGAGAGAAGGAAGGAAGGAAGGAAGGAGAGAAGGAAGGAAGGAGAGAAGGACGGAAGGAAGGAGAGAAGGACGGAAGGAAGGAGAGAAGGACGGAAGGAGAGAAGGACAGAAGGAGAGAAGGAAGGAAGGAGGGAAGGAAGGAAGGAAGGAGAGAAGGACGGAAGGAGAGAAGGACGGAAGGAGAGAAGGAAGGAAGGAGAGAAGGAAGTAAGGAGAGAAGGAAGGAAGGAGAAGGAAGGAAGGAGAGAAGGAAGGAAGGCGAGAAGGAAGGAAGGAAGGAGAGAAGGACGGAAGGAGAGAAGGACGGAAGGAGAAAAGGAAAGAAGGAGAGAAGGAAGGAAGGAGAGAAGGAAGGAAGGAGAGAAGGACGGAAGGAGAAAAGGAAAGAAGGAGAGAAGGAAGGAAGGAGAGAAGGAAGGAAGGAGAGAAGGAAGGAAGAAGAGAAGGAAGGAAAATGAAAGAAGGAAGGAAGGAGAGAAGGAACAAAAGAGAGAAAGGGAGGGAAGGAAAGGAAGGAAAGAGACAAGGAAGGATGGAACCAAAGAGCAAAGGAAGCGTGTAAAGAAACAGCTAGAGAAGGAAGAAAGAAGAAGGGAAAGAAAAAGAGGGAAAGAAGGAAAGAGGGAGGGAAGGTTGGCCACAGCAACGCATGGTGGGTACAGCTAGTATCTATATAAATAAAAATGTAATGTTTGTTTGTGGGGTTAACATAACTCCAAAACCACTGGCCGAATTGACACCAAATTTGGACACTACACCCCTATCAGGCCAAGGAGTGACCATCACTCATAAAAACACAGCAGAAAAGACTTTAAAAGCCAAAAATTAAAAATTACATTACAACGCATGCACAAAACCACATATATACACAAATATATACACACATATCCACATACATACACACACAAAACACATATACACAGACTGGGCCACAGCAACGCATGGCAGGGGATATCTAGTATGTATGTGTGGATACATACCTACTAGCTAGGTATAGGTATGGATATCTATATCTATATCTATATCTATATCTATATCTATATCTATACCTATACCTATACCTATATCTATATCTATATCTGTGGAATAATGTTCAGGGTAGGAGAAAGAACTCTTGCCTGTTTGAGGCAGGTGTGAATGTTGCCAAACAGACAAGAGTTCATATATATATATATATATATATACACTAGCCGTCCCCTGCCATGCGTTGCTGTGGCCCACATGGGGGTTCTGTGTGGGAGATTTGGTCCAATTCTATCGTCGGTGGTGTTCACAATGTTCTGTGATTGTAGGGGTACTATGAATCCCAGCAACTACAACTCCCAAATGTCAAGATTCTATTTTTCCCCAAACTCCACCAGTGTTCACATTTGAGCATATTGAGTATTCATGTAGAGTTTGGTCCAGATCCATCATTGTTAGAGCCCACAGTGCTTTCTGGATGTAGGTGAACTACAACTCCAAAACTCAAGATCAATACCCACCAAACCCTGTGTTTTCTGTTGGTCATGGGAGTTCTGTGTGCCATGTTTGGTTCAGTTCCATCATTGGAGGAGTTCAGAATGCTCTTTGATTGTAGATGAACTATAAATCCCAGCAACGACAACTCCCAAAGGACAACATCATTTTTTTTAATTGAAGGACATACATTGGATTGTTAGATGTCTTGTGTCCAAATTTGGTGTCAATTCGTCCAGTGGTTTTTGAGTTATGTTAATCCCACAAACGAACAGAACATTTTATTTATATAGATATATATGGCATGGTTCTAAAGTACTTAAAAAACTAAAGTTCTGGTGGTGAACACTAGGGGGCACTGATGCTTTGCTTCTACAGTGTTTCTAAAGTTCTGGTGGTGAAAATTTCAGAACTCTAACAAAACTTTCAAAATTTAATTATTATTTCATTATTGGTGATTTTTATGACAGAACCTATTAGGAACTGCCATTTATAATGACATTTTGAATGTTGTGTTAGAGTTCTGAAATTTTCACCACCAGAACTTTCGCAACACTGTAGAAGCAAAGCTCCAGCACCCCCCTAGTTTTCACCACCAGAACTTAGGTTCGATTCCGGGAAGCGGCATGAGCTTCTGCTGTCAGCCCTAGCTTCTGCCAACCTAGCAGTTCGAAAACATGCAAATGTGAGTAGATCAATAGGTACCACTCCGGCGGGAAGGTAACGGCGCTCCATGCAGTCATGCTGGCCACATGACCTTGGAGGTGTCTACGGACAACGCTGGCTCTTCGGCTTAGAAACGGAGATGAGCACCACACCCCAGAGTCAGACATGACTGGACTTAATGTCAGGGGACTACCTTTACCTAACACACACACATACTAGCCATCCCGTGCCATGCATTGCCGTGGCCCAGTCTGTGTATATGTGTTTTGTGTGTGTATATATGTGTATATATTTGAATGAAAAAAATAATTATTTAATTATATTAATGATTATAGTTAGAAACAATTTGCTGCCCCCTCCAACCTAATTTATTCATTTATCGGACAGGCCTACTAAAAATGCATCTACAACAGGCTAATTGATGCTATGGAATCCTGGACTTGTAATTTTACAAGTGGTGTCAAACTGCATTAATTCTACAGTGCAGGTGCACACAGCATTTTCTGCTTATAATAGTTCCAAACACGAATACTGTTTTCTGCGCAGAAAATTCAGCAAAAAGCAACCAAATTCAGCAAAAAGCAACCAAATAAAATAAGTCTCAAACTGCTTTCAAGGTCTGGACCTTGAGTCCTAACCAAAGAGGTCTGATTTGTATGCAGAAATCCTCGTTTTGATACCTAAAGAGAAGGTGACAAAGGCGTCCCGCTTGACAAACTTCCCGTCGGCATCAAGGAAGTGGTTCGGGTTGAATTTGTCTGGCGTCTCCCAGTGGCTTTTGTCAAGGAGCACCGAAGTGAGCGAAGGGATGATCATTGTCCCCTGGAAGACATAATACAAGAAGAGAAATTTACTTTCATCATGACTTATTTTCTTAAAATACAGTGATACCTTGACTTAAGAGTTCGATTCATTCTGTGACTGAGGTCTTAACTCAAAATGCTCATATCTCAAAGCAAATTTCCCCATTGAAATGCTATTAATCCATTCTAGGCACACACACCCCCCCCCCCCCATTTTTGTTACATGTATTTAAATAAGAAAATGCACTTTAAAATGTGTCCAGAGGAGGGCGACTAAAATGATAAAGGGTCTGGAGAACAAGCCCTATGAGGAGCGGCTTAAGGAGGTGGGCATGTTTAGCCTGAAGAAGAGAAGGCTGAGAGGAGATATGATAGCCATGCATAAATATGTGAGAGGAAGCCACAGGGAGGAGGGAGCAGATCAAGGGTCTGGAGAACAAGCCCTATGAGGAGCGGCTTAAGGAGGTGGGCATGTTTAGCCTGAAGAAGAGAAGGCTGAGAGGAGATATGATGAGGGCCAAGTATAAATATGTGAGAGGAAGCCACAGGGAGGAAGGAGCAGATCAAGGGTCTGGAGAACAAGCCCTATGAGGAGCGGCTTAAGGAGCTGGACATGTTTAGCCTGGAGAAGAGAAGGCTGAGAGGAGATATGATGAGGGCCAAGTATAAATATGTGAGAGGAAGCCACAGGGAGGAGGGAGCAGATCAAGGGTCTGGAGAACAAGCCCTATGAGGAGCGGCTTAAGGAGCTGGACATGTTTAGCCTGGAGAAGAGAAGGCTGAGAGGAGATATGATAGCCATGTATAAATATGTGAGAGGAAGCCACAGGGAGGAGGGAGCAAGCTTGTTTTCTGCTTCCCTGGAGACTACGACGCAGTGGAACAAAGGCTTCAAACTACAAGAGAGGAGATTCCATCTGAACATGAGGAAGAACTTCCTGACTGTGAGAGCCGTTCAGCAGTGGAACTCTCTGCCCCGGAGGGAGTGTGGTGGAGGCTCCTTCTTTGGAAGCTTTGAAACAGGGGCTGGATGGCCATCTGTCAGGGGTGATTTGAATGCAATATTCCTGCTTCTTGGCAGAATGGGGTTGGACTGGATGGCCCAGGAGGTCTCTTCCAACTCTTTGATTCTAGGATTCTATTCTATGATTCTAAAAAACGTATAAAGGCAAATACAGATGGAACAATAACAAACGAAGTGTGCCGTCGCACCTGGGGGCTATAACTCTTAATGAGAGCGGCATGGACGTGGCATCTTTCCCCAGGGGATTGCTTCTTGCCCTCCTATAGGAAACTGGAACTCCCAAAGACCAAAACACAACAGATAACTCGAAATGGTATTTATTGTTCACAATGAGTTATCTTTCTCAGGCATAAGCCTGATGTTTCAACAGGGATAAAGGAAATATACTTTACAATCTCTGGAGTCCAAGGAATTTGCAGCTGAGAAGCTTTTCCTGTTTCCTCTTTCCTCAATGGCTGTGAATATCGGAATAAACACAACCCCAGTCCAATGGTCTATGTTGAAGGGACAAGGCCTTCCTCTGGTGCCAAAAGAACCAGTTTGAAGGCGCTTGGGTCTCCTCAATGTTGTCCAGGACGATCTGGACATAAAGCATGAGTCCCAAGGGTAAAAAACCTTAGAATTGGTGCTGAGAGGTAATTTAAGCAGGGGCTTTTAGAGCCAAGTCTCTTACTCACGTCCATCCGATAGAAACTCTGATGACAGAATGAAAAAAGAGGGAAGTACTCCCCTCCTCCAGGAAGAGGTGGGGCCAAACAATTGAGTTTGAGAAAGCAATTCAACTGGTGCAAACAACACCAATTGACAGTCTCTGGTTGTCTTGGGTCCAAGGAGTTTTGCAACTGAGAAGCTTTTCCGGGTCCCTCTTTCTCAATGGCTGTGAATATCGGAATAATCACAACCCCAATTCCAATGGCCTATATTATGAAGGCACAAAGCCTTCCTCTGGTGCCAAAGAACTGGTTTGAAGGCACTTGAGACTTCTCAACATCGTCCAGGTTGATCTGAACATGAAGCATAAGTCTCAGAATTGGTGCTGAGAGGTAACTTAATCAAGGGCTTCAGAGCCAAGTCCCCCTCTCACGTCTATCTGATAGAAAGTTTGATGGTGGAATGGAAAAGGAAACACTGTCCTGCTCTCTAGGAAGAGGTGGGGTCAAACAACTGAGCAGGAGGAGCAATTCAACTGGTGCAAACAACATTGATTGACAGCTATAAATAACCAATCAATCCAACTATACATACACAGGGTAAAAAAGCAGGATTAAGCATGATACAACAGTTTAAATCTTGCAACTAACAGTTCTACACATAGGTGGCGCCACTCACGCCGTCACACGATGGATCAACTTTAAAATGGTAGAAGTACAAAGTGATGGCAAGGAAGCACAAAGCAGCATCAAGTGAAGAGGCAAAAACATAATTTTCTTCTTCCTCCTGTCCTCCTTCCAGCCTCCCTCCCTCTCTTGTTGTCTCTCTCTCTCTCCCTCCCTTCAAAAAGCTAAACATACCGGGAATAAAAACCACGTAAAATCCACTGACCCAAAGTTCCTCAAAGAGGACAAGAGCAAAGCGGACAGCAATCTGTCTCCCAAAGCGGACAAGAACACAAGGGATGGAGATGGCTCCCTTGAAGCCCTAAAGCCCTAGACTCTCATGCTAGATTTTCCCCTGGCCCTAGCTCTTAACTAAAAACAGTGTATGTATGTCAAAGCGAGTGCCAAGCAATGGCACTTAGCGCAAAATATTTGTAAGTTTGGATGCTCTTAAGATGAGGTTCCACTGTATTTACTGTCAGGATGTGTTTTAAATGTGCTTCTTTGTATTGCAAATATGGATGCCAATGTGAATGGAAAATGCTGTGCTGAAATGTTTAGAGTTGAGGCTGTGATTATGTGAACTTGAGAACTTGAGATAAGCTGTGTTCTGATGAGAACTTCAAGGGAGTTGCCAGCTTGAAGCAAGAGAAAGATAAACAACTGTGAAGGAGTGTTTTAGCTTTTGGTTTTACTATCTCTTCCTGTATGTCGCTCGCTGAAGTTGGATGTATTAACTGTGTGCTTAGTAAACTGAGTTTTCTTTTGTAACTTAAGCTTCCAGAGTCCTTATTTTGCAAAGCAGTGTCTGTCAGATCTAGCATTCCTTCCATCAAGCTCCGCCAAAGCTTGACATTTACACCCCATTCTCTCTGATAATTTGCACAATTTGGCTTGTTATGGAAACAAGGTTAGGTGAGAAAGTTTTAGTAGAGACACCTTTCCCCCATGATAACTCTTTCAGGAGTGAATTTCCCTTCCAAGGGGAAGATTTCTCTCACTTCCTGTTGTCTCACCTCTGTTCTTAACTAGATTTGTAAGTCAAATATGTAACTCAGGGACTGCTTGTATTTGCAGTTAACTTGGTTTACAACTCCTCTTCCCCCCCAAACCTGGGATTCAATGAAAATGAATGTGGTCATCTTGCGTTGCCAGGAATCCCTTCAATTCAGACCAAGCACCACTTTCAGCTTGCATGGCCATTCAATGTGGGAACTGTAGTTCAGAGCATGGAACGGGGCATCTATTTGGGGAAGGCTGACAAGACCTATAACCTGAGCCTGGAAAAGTTCCTTCCAGGGGAGCATTTGTACAGTTAAAGCTTGTGCGCCAGCTGCGCCCGTACCTTGGGAAGTCTGACTTGGCCACGGTAGTCCACGCTCTGGTTACATCCCGTTTAGACTACTGCAACGCTCTCTACGTGGGGTTGCCTTTGAAGACAACTCGGAAGCTTCAATTAGTCCAACGTTCGGCAGCCATGATTCTAACAGGAGCGGAGCGCAGGGAGCATACAACCCCCCTGTTGCGCCAACTCCACTGGCTACCGATCTGCTACCGGGCTGAATTCAAAGTGCTGGCGTTGGCCTTTAAAGCCCTAAACGGTTCCGGCCCAAGCTACCTATCTGACCGCATCTCTGCCTATGAACCCACCAGGACTTTGAGATCTTCCGGGGAGACCCTGCTCTCGATCCCGCCTGCTTCTCAAGCTCGGCTGGCGGGGACGAGAGATAGGGCCTTCTCGGTGGTGGCCCCGCGGCTGTGGAACGCCCTTCCCACGGACATTAGACTAGCTCCATCATTAATGGTTTTCCGCAAAAAAGTGAAAACCTGGTTGTTTGAGCAGGTGTTCAAATAATTAGTGCAATGATTGGTTAATGAACACTGGAATGGAACAATGGATGACGGATCTGGATCATGTTTTTAGTGATGAGACTCCAGTGAATGGCTATTGTTGTTAATTATATAGGACTGTATAAGGTGTTATGATGTTACTGTTTTTACTGTGTAGTGTACTATCATATTTTTGCTGTTCTGTTGTTAACCGCTGTGAGTCGCCTAAGGGCTGAGAACAGCGGTATACAAATAAAGTATAATAATAATAATAATAATAATAATAATAATAATAATAAGTGAGAAAGGTTTGGTAGAGACACCTTTCCCCCATGATAACTCTTTCAGGAGTGAATTTCCCTTCCCAGGGGAAGATTTCTCTCACTTCCTGTTGTCTCACCTCTGTCCTTAACTAGGAGTCATTTGTAAGTCAAATGTGTAACTCAGGGACTGCCTGTATTTGCAGTTAACTTGGTTTAAAACTCATGCAACTTCTGCTTCCTTGGAGACTAGGACGCAATGGAACAATGGCTTCAAACTACAAGAGAGGAGATTCCATCTGAAGATGAGGAAGAACTTCCTGACTGTGAGAGCCGTTCAGCAGTGGAACTCTCTGCCTCGGAGTGTGGTGGAGGCTCCTTCTTTGGAAGCTTTTAAGCAGGGGCTGGATGGCCATCTGTCAGGGGTGATTTGAATGCAATGTTCCTACTTCTTGGCAGAATGGAGTTGGACTGGATGGCCCAGGAGGTCTCTTCCAACTCTTTGATTCTATGATTCTATGATTAATCTTCCCCCAAACCTGGGATTCAATGAAAATGAACGTGGTCATCTTGAGTTGCCAGAAATCCCTTCAATTCAGACCAAGCAGCATCCTCAACTTGCATGGCCATCCAATGTGGGAACTATGGTTCAGGGCATGGAGCGGGGCATCTATTTGGGGAAGGCTGGCATGCCCTATAACCTGAGCCTGGAAAAGTTCCTTCTTTCTCAACTATGAAGGCTGCGGGATTCAAAGAGTTGCCCTAAGCAGTAGTTTCCCAACCTCAAAATAGTTGTAACTTTCGACAAGAGGAATCTTGAGTTCCAGGTTCTTGTGGGTTTTTTCAGGCTATAGGGCCATGTTCTAGAGGCATTTTCTCCTGACGTTTCGCCTGCATCTATGGCAAGCATCCTCAGAGGTAGTGAGGTCTGTTGGAATTAGGCCAATGGGTTTATATATCTGTGGAATGGCTGGGGTGGGACAAAGAGCTCTTGTCTGCTGGAGCCAGGTGTGAATGTTTCAACTGATCACCTTCATTAGCATTTGAAGGCCTGCCTGAGCCTGGGAAAATCTTTTGTTGAGAGGTGTTAAGATGTGCCTGGTTGTTTCCTCTCTGCTGTTTTGCTGTTGTAATTTTAGAGTTTTTTAATAAATAGTCAAGACAGAGACTCACCCAGAGGAAAAGTGTTCCTGCCATACATCAAGGGAACCACTGATCGCAGAGGGAAGCTGATGAGGAAACACAACATACAAACAATCTACAAACCCACCAAGAAAATCCAACCAATGCTACGTTCAGCAAAGGACAAGAGGGATCCTCTCACTTCTGCAGGAGTCTACCGTATACATGCACCTCTCAACAAAAGATTTTCCCAGGCTCAGCCAGGCCTTCAAATGCTAATGAAGGTGGTCAGTTGAAACATTCACACCTAGCTCCAGCAGAGAAGAGCTCTTTGCCCCACCCCAGCCATTCCACAGATATATAAACCCATTGTCCTAATTCCAACAGACCTCACTACCTCTGAGGATGCTTGCCATAGATGCAGGCGAAACGTCAGGAGAAATGCCTCTAGAACATGGCCCTATAGCCCGAAAAAACCCACAAGAACCTAGTGATTCCAGCCATGAAAGCCTTCGACAATAATCTTGAGTTCAATTCTTTTTGGAAGGAAGTACCTTTGGAAGAAAGTAGCCCCTGAAATGTGTGTCGACTGAGGTCGCGCGTGGGATGTGAGGCAGGAGAGTGATAAACCTCTGCACTTCGTGGATCACGGCGTTGGTGTATGGCAGGCGCTTCTGATCCTCGTATGTGACCCAGCCGCCTGGTTTCACAGTTTGCCTGATCTCCTCTTGAACCTTCTCTGAAACAAAACACAGAGCAAGGAAGAGTTAGGAGGGGGTTGCTTTAGGACTACAGCTACCAGACTCTGTTGTGGTCAGTTCTGACAGCGAGGATGAGGAAGAGGGTTAAGTTCCTGGGCCCAGTCCTGTTCAAAATCTTTATTAATGACTTAGACGAAGGGCTAGAAGGCAGGATCATCAAGTTTGCAGACGGGACCAAATGGGGAGGGAGAGCCAAGACTCCAGAGGACAGGAGCAGGATTCAAAACCATCTTAACAGATTAGAGAGATGAATGGCCAAAACTAACAAAATGAAGTTCAACAGTGACAAATGCAAGAGACTCCACTTAGGCAGGAAAAACGAAATGCAAAGATACAGAATGGGAGACAATGCCTGGCTCGAGAGCAGGACGTGTGAAATAGATCTTGGAGTCCTCGTGGACAGGAAGTTAAACATGAGCCAACAATGTGATGTGGCGGCAAAAAAAGCCAATGGGATTTTGGCCTGCATCAAGAGGAGCCTAGTGTCTAGATCCAGGGAAGTCCTGCTCCCCAAAGATCTTGGAGTCCTTGTGGACAACAAGTCAAACATGAGCCAACAATGTGATGTGGCGGCAAAAAAAGCCAATGGGATTTTGGCCTGCATCAATAGGAGCATAGTGTCTAGATCTAAGGAAGTAATGCTACCCCTCTATTCTGCTTTGGTTAGACCACTTTACCTGGAATATTGTGTCCTATTCTGGGCACCACAATTCAAGAGAGATATTGACAAGCTGGAATGCGTCCAGAGGAGAGCGACTAAAATAATCAAGGGTCTGGAGAACAAGCCCTATGAGGAGCGGCTTAAGGAGCTGGGCATGTTTAGCCTGAAGAAGAGAAGGCTGAGAGGAGATATGACGAAGGCCATGTATAAGTATGTGAGAGGAAGCCACAGGGAGGAGGAGGGAGCAAGCTTGTTTTCTGCTTCCTTGGAGACTAGGACGCAAAACAATGGCTTCAAACTACAAGAGAGGAGATTCCATCTGAACATGAGGAAGAACTTCCTGACTGTGAGAGCCGTTCATCAGTGGAACTCTCTGCCCCGGAGTGTGGTGGAGGCTCCTTCTTTGGAAGCTTTTAAACAGAGGCTGGATGGCCATCTGTCAGGGGTGATTTGAATGCAATATTCCTGCTTCTTGGCAGAATGGGGTTGGACTGGATGGCCCAGGAGGTCTCTTCCAACTCTTTGATTCTATGATTCTATAACTTCCTGACTTTGAGAGCCGTTCAGCAGTGAAACTCTCTGCCCTGGAGTGTGGTGGAGGCTCCTTCTTTGGAAGCTTTTAAGCAGAGGCTGGATGGCCATCTGTCAGGGTTGATTTGAATGCAATGTTCTTGCTTCTTGGCAGAATGGGGTTGGACTGGATGGCCCATGAGGTCTCTTCCAACTCTTTGATTCTATGATTCTATGATTAAGTGTTCCAGCTCAGTTGCAGCTGCAGAGAGAAGGAATACAAGGTCTCAGGTCCATCCATTTGGCAGAAAAGAGGGCCAACAATTGGGAACAGCTGCAAAACCAGCATAAATAGCTGGTGTTTGGGGCAGCCAGTTGCTGGCAGCAACGTCTTTGTTGATGCTGTGACGTCAAGACCTTGTGCGATTCCTTGGACCTTGTGTAACTGTATCTAGGATTTTGGCATTGAATTTCAGATTATACCTTGTTATGTGTTTATTAGGATATATTGGTTTGGAACTTTGGAATGTACTCAGGGTTTGCCCTACTGCTTATCCCTTGTTTTCCTGATTGACTGGTGATTTGATCCCGGACTGACTCTGGACTCCTCTTGTGGTGTTTGCCAATTGCTACAGAGACAATCTTGGGAGAAAGCTGACTTTGGGTAGAGATATAAGTGATTATGTTTTTATTACTCTTGTTCTGGTTTTATATCATGTTTAATGTTTTTAATGATGTTCTTGGACATCGAATTGTTGCCTCTCTAAACTGCCCTGAGTCGCCCGAAAGGCTGCGAAGGGCGGTATACAAATACAGTAAATAATAATAATAATAATAATAATAATAATAATCTATATAAATAAAAATGTAGTGTTCATTTGTGGGATTAACATAACTCAGAAACCACTGGACAAATTGACATGAAATTTTGACACAATACACCTAACAGTCCAATGAGTGTTCATCACCCCTAAAAATACAAAAAATGGACTCAAAACCCCCCAAAAATACATTATATATATACACACACACACTCACTCATATACATATACACATGCACACATACATACACATGCGTCTATATATATACCGAAGCACACACAATACACACACATATACACACATATACATATACACATGCACACACAAATATACACATGTACACATACATATACACACACACACTCATATACATATACACATGCACACATACATACACATGCGTATATACATATACCGAAGTACACACAAATATACACACACACACATACATCTACATACACACATATATACATATACACATGCACACACAAATATACACATGCACGCATTCATATACACATATATAAACACAAATATGCATATAAACAAGCACACACATATACGCAATATACATATACACATATAAACACACAAATATATACACATGTATACACATCTACACACACACATAAGCACACACATATACACACCCAGATAGATAGACAGATATAGATAGATAGATGTCCAATCTCGATAAAATAGTCAAGAGTAGAGACATCAGACTGGCAACACAGATCCATTGCCTAGTCCAAGCCATGGTCTTCCCTGGAGTTACCTACGGATGTGAGAGCTGGACCTTCGGGAAGGCTGAGCCAAGGAAGAGAGATGCTTTTGAGCTGTGGTGTTGGAGGAAAGTTCTGAGAGTGCCTTGGACTGCGAGAAGGTCCAACCAGTCCATCCTCCAGGAAAGAAAGCCCAACTGCTCACTGGAGGGAAGGAGACTAGAGGGAAAGCGGAAGTCCTTTGGCCACATCATGAGGAGACAGCAAAGCCTAGAGAAGGGAATGATGCTGGGGAAAGTGGAAGGCAAAAGGAAGAGGGGCCGACCAAGGACAACTCGGCCACGCGCTGTGAAGCATTTGCTCGGTTCTTCGCAGACAAAGTCGCTTTGATCCGTTCTGGGCTGGACGCCACATTAAATGCAGTCTCGGTGGATGTGACACAAGCACCTGCTTGTCCTATTTTGATGGATTCTTTTCAGTTTGTGAAACCCGAGGATGTGGACAAGATACTTGGAGGAATGAGGCCTACCACGTCCATCCTAGACCCCTGCCCATCCTGGCTTCTGAAAGAGGCCAGAGGGGGATTGGCTGAGTGGGTAACGGTGGTGGTTAATGCCTCCCTTCGGGAAGGCACGATTCCAGCGAGCCTAAAACAGGCTATTATAAAGCCGCTGTTGAAGAAACCATCACTGGACCCCCACCAAATTTGACAACTTTCGGCCTGTTTCCAATCTTCCCTTCTTGGGCAAAGTCATGGAAAGCGTGGTGGCCTCACAACTCCAGGTATTCTTGAGAGACACGGATTATCTGGATCCGGCACAGTCTGGCTTCAGACCGGGACATGGTACCGAGACGGTCTTGGTCGCCTTAGTGGATGATCTCCGCCGGGAGCTAGACAGGGGGAGTGTGTCCCTGTTGGTGCTCCTGGACCTCTCAGCGGCCTTCGATACCGTCGACCACGGTATTCTTCTGGGACGCCTTGCAGAGATGGGCCTTGGAGGCACCGCTTTGCGGTGGCTCCAGTCATTTCTGGAGGGTCGTACCCAGAAGGTGTTATTGGGGGACTCCTGTTCAACACCACAGCCGTTGACCTGTGGTGTTCCTCAGGGCTCCATACTGTCCCCCATGCTGTTTAACATCTACATGAAGCCGCTGGGTGAGATCATCCGGAGTTTCGGGGTGCGGTGTCATCTGTACGCAGATGACGTCCAACTCTGTCACTCCTTTCCACCTGCTACTAAGGAGGCTGTCGAAGTCCTGAACCGGTGCCTGGCCGCTGTGACGGTCTGGATGAGGGCGAACAAACTGAAATTAAATCCAGACAAGACAGAGGTACTCCTGGTCAGTCGCAAGGCCGAACAGGGTATAGGGTTACAGCCTGTGCTGGACGGGGTCGCACTCCCCTTGAAGGCACAGGTTCGCAGCTTGGGTGTGACCCTGGACTCATCACTGAGCCTGGACCCCCAGGTTTCGGCGGTGACCAGGGGAGCATTTGCACAGCTTCGGCTCGTGCGCCAGCTGCGCCCGTACCTTGGGAAGTCTGACTTGGCCACGGTGGTACACGCTTTGGTCACATCCCGCCTCGACTACTGCAACGCTCTCTACGTGGGGCTGCCCTTGAAGACGGCCCGGAAGCTCCAGCTAGTCCAGCGTGCGGCAGCCATGTTGTTAACCGGAGCGGGACGCAGGGAGCACACAACGCCCTTGCTGTCCCAGCTCCACTGGCTGCCGATTAGCTACCGGGCCCAATTTAAGGTGCTGGTGTTATCCTACAAAGCCCTAAACGGTTCCGGCCCAAAATACCTTGAGAACCGCATCTCGGCCTACGAGCCCACGAGGACCTTAAGATCATCCGGGGAGGCCCTTCTCTCGGTCCCGCCTGCCTCACAGGCACGCCTGGCGGGGACAAGAGAGCGGGCCTTCTCGGTGGTGGCCCCCCGGCTGTGGAACTCCCTCCCTGCTGAAATCAGACAGGCGCCTTCCCTCATGGCCTTCCGCAAGGGCCTGAAAACCTGGCTCTTTGAGAAGGCCTTCAACTAAGTGCTATGTTTTTGGAATGACCACCGGAATGGACCATGACTACGAGATTGATTATGACCCTAAACAAGACGAAGCGGATTTTTAGTTAAGTAGCTGTGTATTAGTAAGATGTGTGTTGTGGTCCTGATTTATTGTAACCTGTTGTCCTTTGTGTTCTATGTTCTGTACACCGCCACGAGTCGCCTTCGGGCTTGAGAGTGGCGGTTAACAAGTGCAAATAATAAATAAATAAATAATAAGATGGAGGGATGGCATCCTTGAAGTGACTGGACTGACCTTGAAGGAGCTGGGGGTGGGGACGGCCAACAGGGAGCTCTGGCGTGGGCTGGTCCAGGAGGTCACGAAGAGTCGGAGATGACTGAACGAATGAACAACAACAAAATAGATAGACAGATAGATAGATAGACGCAAACACACATATATACACAGATACACAAATATATACACACATATAAACACATATATACATACACACAAAACACATATATACAGATTAGGCCACAGCAACGCATAGCAGGGGACAGCTAGTAATAATAAATAAATAAGGAAGAAAAGATTATCCAGTGGAGCCATTCTACTTCAAGATCACTTTGCCTGTTTTGATTGATTTATGAAATCCTTTCTGAGTTGCTTATTAGATCATAAAGGACCCCATAAGGCAACCCACAAATTTAAAACTTTAACTTCAAAACAATTTCCTAACATGAAAATTCACATCAGTGTATAACTCTCCTTTTAAGGGAGCTTTCCATGGTACTGAACTCTGTCCTAACACTAGTTTCAGCACTCTGGACAGCTCTTTGAAAGTTTGAATTTACGGTCCAATTCACAGAAAGGCTGTAAACAACTGAGAAGGAGAAATGCCTGCTGCTCTGCAACTAATCACTCAGAGGCTGCATTAATTCACTCAGAGAAGTATCATAGAATCATAGAATCATAGAATCAAAGAGTTGGAAGAGACCTCATGGGCCATCCAGTCCAACCCCCTGCCAAGAAGCAGGAATATTGCATTCAAATCACCCCTGACAGATGGCCATCCAGACTCTGCTTCAAAGCTTCCAAAGAAGGAGCCTCCACCACACTCCGGGGCAGAGAGTTCCACTGCTGAACGGCTCTCACAGTCAGGAAGTTCTTCCTAATGTTCAGATGGAATCTCCTCTCTTGTAGTTTGAAGCCATTGTTCCATTACGTCCTAGTCTCCAAGGAAGCAGAAAACAAGCTTGCTCCCTCCTCCCTGTGGCTTCCTCTCACATATTTATACATGGCTATCATGTCTCCTCTCAGCCTTCTCTTCTTCAGGCTAAACATGCCCAGCCCCTTAAGCCGCTCCTCATAGGGCTTGTTCTCCAGACCCTTGATCATTTTAGTCGCCCTCTTCTGGACACATTCCAGCTTGTCAATATCTCTCTTGAATTGTGGTGCCCAGAATTGGACACAATATTCCAGATGTGGTCTAACCAAAGCAAAGTATCACTAGACCAGTGTTTCTCAACCTTCCTAATGCCGCGACCCCTTAATACAGTGCTTCATGTTGTGGTGACCCCCAACCATAACATTATTTTCGTTGCTACTTCATAACTGTAATGTTACTACTCTTATGAATCATAATGTAAATATCTGATATGCAGGATGTACTTTCATTCACTGGATGAAATTTGGCACAAAAAATACCCAATACACCCAAATTTGAATACTGGTGGGGTTGGGTGTGGATTGATTTTGTAATTTGAGAGTTGTAGTTGCAAGGATTTATAGTTCATCTACAATCAAAGAGCATTCTGAACTCCACCAACAATGGAATTGAACCAAACTTGGCACACAGAACTCCCATGACCAACAGAAAACACTAGAAGGGTTTGATGGGCATTGACATTGAGTTTTGGAGTTATAGTTCACCTAAGTCTAGAGATCACTATGGACTTCAACAATGATAGCTCTGGACCAAACCTAGTCCAGAACAAATACTACAGAACAAACAAATACTCAATATGCCCAAATGTTCACACTGGTGGAATTTAGGGAAAATAGACCTTGACATTTCAGAGCTGTAGTTGCTGGGATTTATAGTTCACCTACAATCAAAGAGCCTTCTGAACTCCAGCAACAATGGAATTGAACCAAACTTGGCACACAGAACTCCCATGACCATCAGAAAACACTGGAAGGGTTTGATGGGCATTGACATTGAGTTTTGGAGTTATAGTTCACCTAATTCTAGAGATCACTATGGACTTCAACAATGATAGCTCTGGACCAAACCTAGTCCAGAACAAATACTACAGAACAAACAAATACTCAATATGCCCAAATGTTCACACTGGTGGAATTTAGGGAAAATAGACCTTGACATTTCAGAGCTGTAGTTGCTGGGATTTATAATTCACCTACAATCAAAGAGCATTCTGTACTCCACCAATGATAGAATTGGACCAAACTTCCCACACAGAACCCCCATGACCAGCAGAAAATACTGTGTTTTCTAATGGTCTTTGGTGACCCCTCTGGCAACCCCTCGCAACCCCCCCAAGGGGTCCCGACCCCCAGGTTGAGAAACACTGGTCTAGAACTTGATCCAACTTCTACCTAGTTCTCTTCAAAGGTAAAATGAGTCATCAAGGTAAAAGGAGAAAGCTCACTTTGAATCTTTGGGTACTTCATCATCAGGAGAACCACCCATTGCATTGTAGTCGCTGCCGTCTCTGTTCCAGCCATGACAAGATCGAGGATGGATGCTACCACGTTGTCCTCATGAAAGAGGTTGTCCTTCTTGCCCATTTCCTGAAGTAGGAAGCATGGCAGAAATCATTATCATCATAATTCACGTCTCACCAATCTTCCAACAACATCCTTAAAATGAACATGGCCATATAGCCCTAGAACAGTGGTTCTCAACCTTCCTAATGCCGCGACCCCTTAGTACACGTCCTCATGTTGTGGTGACCCCCAACCATAACGTTATTTTTGTTGCTACTTCATAACTGTCATTTTGCTACTGTTAAGAGTCATAATGTAAACATGCAGGATGTATTTTCATTCACTGGACCAAATTTAGCACAAATACCTGATACGCCCAAAATTCGAATACTGGTGGGATTGGGGGTGATCGATTTTGTCATTTGGTAATGCTGAAGTTGGTGGGATTTATAGTTCACCTTAAATCAAAGAGCCTTCTGAACTCCATCAATGATGGAATTGAATCAAACATGGCACACAGAATTCCCATGACAAGAGAAAATACTGGGAAGTTCTGGAGGACATTGACCTTGAGTTTTTGGAGTTGTAGTTCACCTACATCCAGAGAACACTGTGGACTCAAGCAATGATGGATATGGATCAGACTTGGCACAAATACTCAATATGCCCAAATGTGAACACTGGTAGAGTTTGGAGAAAATAGACCTTGCCATTTGGGAGTTGTAGTTGTTGGGATGTATAGTTCACCCACAATGAAATAGCATTCTGAACCCCACCAACGATAGAATTGGACCAAACTTTCCACACAGAACCCCCATGACCAACAGAAAATACTATGTTTTCTGATGGTCTTTGGCGACCCCTCTGACAACCCCTCGTGACCCCCACAGGGGTCCCGACCCCCAGGTTGAGAAACACTGCCCTAGAATATAGCCATATGGCCCAAAAAACCTACAACAACCCATACTTAAAATGATACCAATTAAAAGCTAAACGAAAACTTCAATACAGGTATAATTATCACAATGACAGCAAAGCACACCTCATATCTATAGGGAATATGTTCCCAGTTACCTGATCCCACAGATACAACTGGAGGCCATTAAATTATCTAACTACTGGTCCTAACATACCATAAAAGGTAAAGGTAGTCCCCTGACATTAAGTCCAGTCATGTCTGACTCTGGGGTGTGGTGCTCATCTCCATTTCTAAGACGAAGAGCCAGCGTTGTCCGTAGACACCTCCAAGGTCATGTGGCCGGCATGACTGCATGGAGCGCCGTTACCTTCCCGTTGGAGCGGTACCTATTGATCTACTCACATTTGCATGTTTTCGAACTGCTAGGTTGGCAGAAGCTAGGGCTGACAGTGGAAGCTCACGCCGCTCCCCGGAATCGAACCTGCGACCTTTCGATCAACAAGCTCAGCAGCTCAGTGCTTTAATCCACTGCGCCACCGGGTTGGGAAGTGAAATCAAGGATATGGTTTCTGTGGTCATGGTGTGATGATGATGATGATGATGATGATAACAACAACAACTTAATAATATAATAGTAACAATAACAATAATTGTCGAAGGCTTTCATGGCCAGAATCACTGGGTTGTTGTAGGGTTTTTTGGACTATATGGCCATGTTCTAGAGGCATTCTCTCCTGACGTTTCGCCTGCATCTATGGCAAGCATCCTCAGAGGTAGTGAGGTCTGTTGGAAGTAGGAAAAAGGATTTATATATCTGTGGAATGACTAGGGTGGGACAAAGGACTCTTGTCTGCTGGAGCTAGGTGTGAATGTTTCAACTGACCACCTTGATTAGCATATAATAGCTTGACAGTGCCTGGAGCAAACTTTTGTTGAGAGGAGATTAGATCCAATTTCAACAGAAAGGAAGAAACCATGAAAATGAACAAAATCTGGCTACCAGTATTAAAAAACTCTAAAATTACAACAGCACAACAACAGAGAGGAAGCCAACAAGGACATCTAACACCTCTCAACAAAAGTTTGCTCCAGGCACTGCCAGGCAATCAAATGCTAATCAAGGTGATCAGTTGAAACATTCACACCTAGCTCCAGCAGACAAGAGTCCTTTGCCCCACCCTGGTCATTCCACAGATATATAAACACAGATATGTATCCACAGATATTTTTCCTAGTTCCAACAGACCTCATTACCTCTGAGGATGCCTGCTATAGATGCAGGCAAAACGTCAGGAGAGAATGCCTCTAGACCATGGCCGTATAGTACGAAAAAACCTACAACAACTAAATAACAACAATAATAACAAAGTTATTTATTTCACTGACACAAAATCACTGTATGTCACAGCAAACGAGATCTATATGCTGGATTTCGTTTCACAAAATCACAAGTCGAACACTTCCCATGCGCCTAGGACTGTGTGATGTATTTTCGAATGATGTGTGCAGATCCAAATCAGGTGGCCTTTTGCCATTGCGAGTTTGCCGATGTGTATTGTTTCCAAATGCCGGCTGAGATCTTTTGGCTCGGCACCCAGTGCACCAATTCCCACTGGGACCATCTGTACTGGTTTATGCCAAAGCCTTTGCAATTCGATTTTGAGGTCCTGATCACGGCTGAGTTTTTCCTCTTGTTTTTCCTCAATGCAAATGTCACCTGGAATGGCGACATCAATCATCCAAACTTTTTTTTCTTTTCCACCATCATGATGTCTGGTGCATTGTGTTCCAAAACTTGGTCAGTCTGGATTCAAAAGTCCCACTATATTGGTGTGCTCATTTTCCTCTCCCTTTGCAAGTTTATGATCCCTTTACCAGTTCTTGACTCTTGGCAGTGGTCCTTGTGACATACGTTCCAGTGAATCATTTGGGCCATAGAGTTGTGCCTCTGTTTGTAGTCCGTCTGTGCAATTTTCTTGCAACAGCTGAGGAGAAGACAGAGAGGAGAGATGATAGCCATGTATAAATATGTGAGAGGAAGCCACAGGGAGGAGGAGGGAGCAAGCTTGTTTACTCCTTCCATGGAGACTAGGACGCAAGGGAACAATGGCTTCAAACTACAAGAGAGGAGATTCCATCTGAACATGAGGAAGAACTTCCTGACTGTGAGAGCCGTTCAGCAGTGGAACTCTCTGCCCCAGAGTGTGGTGGAGGCTCCTTCTTTGGAAGCTTTTAAACAGAGGCTGGATGGCCATTTGTCGGGGGTGCTTTGAATGTCATTTTCCTGCTTCTTGGCAGAATGGGGTTGGACTGGATGGCCCACCAGGTCTCTTCATACTCTAGGATTCTATGTGAGAGCTGTTCAGCAGTGGAACTCTCTGTCCCGGATTGTGGTGGAGGCTCCTTCCTTGGAGGCTTTGAAGCAGAGCCTGGATGGCCATCTGTCAGGGGTGCTTTGAATGCAATTTTCCTGCTTCTTGGCAGAATGGGGTTGGACTGGATGGCCCACAAGGTCTCTTCATACGCTAGGGTTCTATGTTAGAACTGTTCAGCAATGGAACTCTCTGCCCCAGATTGTGGTGGAGGCTCCTTCTTTGGAGGCTTTGAAGGAGAGCCCGGATGGCCATCTGTCGGAGGTGCTTTGAATGCAATTTTCCTGCTTCTTGGCAGAATGGGGTTGGATGATGGCCCAGGAGGTCTCTTCCAACTCTAGGATTCTATGTGAGAGCTGTTCAGCAGTGGAACTCTCTACCCCGGACTGTGGTGGAGGCTCCTTCTTTGGAGGCTTTGAAGCAGAGCCTGGATGGCCATCTGTCAGGGGTGCTTTGAATGCAATTTTCCTGCTTCTTGGCAGAATGGGGTTGGACTGGGTGATTGCCCACCAGGTCTCTTTGAACTCTAGGATTCTATGTTAGAACTGTTCAGCAGTGGAACTCTCTGCCCCTGAGTGTGGTGGAGGCTCCTTCTTCAGAGGCTTTGAAGCAGAGGCTGGATGGCCATCTGTCAGGGGTGATTTGAATGCAATTTTCCTGCTTCTTGGCAGAATGGGGTTGGACTGGATGGTCCACCAGGTCTCTCTGAACTCTAGGATTCTATGTGAGATTCCATCTGAACAATGGGAAGAACTTCCTGACTGTGAGAGCCGTTCAGCAATGGAACTCCCTGCCCCAGAGTGTGGTGGAGGCTCCTTCTTTGGAGGCTTTGAAGGAGAGCCTGGATGGCCATCTGTCAGGGGTGCTTTGAATGCAATTTTCCTGCTTCTTGGCAGAATACTATTGGACTGGATGATGGCCCATGAGGTCTCTTCCAACTCTAGGGTTCTAGGGTTCTATGATTCTAATTTCAAGAGTCCAGAAGACCTTGTTTTAAGGTCCAAAGTTCCTCGTCTGCTCCTTAAGGGACAGAACCAATGGAAGGAGGAGGCTCCTATTGATATCTGGATCAACTTTGGAGTTCCCATTGTTGTGCAACCACGGAGATGTCCCTAATGTTAGATAACTTTTGGAAAGCTGGCATGAAGAACTACGAATTTCCAGACTGGATATGGCTTATGAACAATGAGCCCGGGCAAGGAAGAGCTCTTATCTTGGATCAGCCGCTGATTGGAGATAAGAGCGTTCCCTTGCTTAATAGTACGAACACCTCCTTTTCCCTCTCTGTCTGGAGCGTTATCTGCAACCCATCTCCACTGGGATGTCTGTGCAAATGAGGTGGCGAAAGAATGGGAAAACCTTGCCTCGTGTTTGCCTTGGCCGTGCCTTGGGTTGGGATCTTCCAGGCTTTGACACCCAAAAGAGCATGCCAGCCAAGAGGCTCGTCTCCATCTCTCTTGATGGCTCAATGTGACTTAAGCAACGAATGCGGCAGGTACTGGCTTGTTCAGTAGCCTCTCCTCCACAGTTCCATTTGGGCGGGAAGCCTTAGCATTGAATGGTTGTGTTGTTAAAGTGCAAAGTGTGGAACCCTGCACAGACGGTCAGTCAATGTGACTTAAGCAATGAATGCAGCAGGTACTGGCTTGTTCAGTAGACTCTCCTCTACAGTTCCATTTTTGTGGGAAGCCTTAGCATTGAATGGATGTGTTGTTAAAGTGCAAAGTATGGAACCCTGTGTAGATGGTCAGTCAGTGCGACTTAAGCAACGAACGCGGCAGGCACTGGCTTGTTCAATAGACTCTCCTCTACAGTTCCATTTTGGCAGGAAGGCTTAGCATTGAATGGTTGTGTTGTTAAAGTGCAAGGTATCGAACCCTGCGCAGACGGTGGGTCAATATGACTTAAACAACGAATGTGGCAGGTACTGGTTTGTTCAGTAGACTCTCCTGTACAGTTCCATTTTGGCAGGAAGACTTAGCAGAAAAAGTACTGCCTCCACTTTCGTAACTCCTCAACAGATGGCAGTACTGGTATGTGGCAGGCACTGGCTTGTTCAGTAGACTCTCCTCTACAGTTCCAATTTGGCGGGAAGCCTTAGTATTGAACGGTTGTGTTGTTAAAGTGCAAAGTGTGGAACCCTGTGCAGATGGTCGGTCAATGGGACTTAAGCAACAAATGCAGCAGGTCCTGGCTTGTTCAGTAGACTCTCCTCTACACATAGAAGATGGCTTTGAAAGGCAGCAGATCACAGGAGCTGTCTTCATAGAACTGTCAGCGGCTTATGATACTGTGAACCACCGCCTCCTCCTGAGAAAAATGTATAATATCACAAAGGACGACCACCTCACCCGCCTCATAGGAAACCTGCTACAAAACAGGAGCTTTTTTGTTGAGTTCCAGGGCCAGAGAAGCAGATGGCGGAAACAGAAGAACGGCCTGCCTCAGGGGAGCGTGCTTGCTCCATCCATGGTCAACAGCGACACAAATGACCAGCCACTGCTAGAAGGGACAGAGAGCTTCATCTATGCTGACGACTGTGCCATAACCGCTCAAGCAGGGAGCTTTGAGATGGTTGAACAGAAGCTCTCCGTAGCACTAGGTGCTCTTACTGCCTATTACAGGGAAAATCAGATGATCCCTAACCCATTAAAACACAGACATGTGCTTTTCATCTCAAGAGCAGACAAGCATCCCGAGCTCTAAGGATTACCTGGGAAGGAATCCCACTGGAGCGAGCATTGCAGCACACCCACATACCTAGGAGTCATTCTGGACTGTGCTCTGACCTACAAGAAGCACTGCCTGAATATCAAGCAAAAAGTGGGCGCTAGAAACAATATCATACGAAAGCTGACTGGCACAACCTGGGGATCACAACCAGACACAGTGAAGACATCTGCCCTTGCGCTATGCTACTCTGCTGCTGAGTACGCATGCCCAGTGTGGAACACATCTCACCACACTAAAACAGTGGATGTGGCTCTTAATGAGGCATGCCGCATTATCACAGGGTGCCTGCGCCCCACACCACTGGAGAAATTACACTGCTTAGCCGGTATTGCACCACCTGACATCCGCCGGGAAGTAGCAGCCAATAGTTAAAGGACCAAGGCAGAGACATCTCTGGCTCATCCCTTGTTTGGGGTGGCTCGTCCATTGTTTGGGGCGGCTCGTCCATTACGCAAAGTAAGCGGTTGCGGTACACTTTTTTTTTTGCCAGGGGTGCAGAGGTGCCTCTGTAAATGCCCCTCGACCACCATTTGAGGAGCGCCCCCTCAGCTCACAATAGCCCTAGCAGTCCGGGGGGAGCCTTGGCTTCCTTGCCTCACTGCTGGGCAATCCTCTTTCCGAAGGGGGCGGGCCCTTGAGCCTCGCCTAGCGCTTCTCGTTCCTGCTCCATATCAATGATTGGTGGTGGTGGGGGGGGGGTGCGCCAAAATACTGTTTGCTTACCATTGAAAATTACCTAGGGTCACCTCTGCGTATCAGCCAGCACGTCAATGACTTAAATCAAGAAATAGTTTTCTAAGATCTCCAGAGACACTCGCTGGAACACCTCAGCAAGTGAGAGTCCAAAAGCGGCAGGCTCAAACCCAGAACATCAATCCATGGTTGATACCCCCTGGGCACACAGAAGACTGGGCGACGTGGCGGGAGCTGAACAGACTGCGCTCTGGCACCACGAGATGCAGAGCCAACCTTCAGAAATGGGGCCACAAAGTGGAGTCCGCGACATGCGAGTGTGGAGAAGAGCCAACCACTGACCACCTGCTGCAATGCAACCTGAGCAGTGCCACATGATGCACAATGGAGGACCTCTTTGCGGCAACACCAGAGGCACTCCAAGTGGCCAGATACTGGTCTAAGGACATTTAATCAACTACCAAACTTGCAAACTTTGTGTTTTGTTTGTTTGTTTCTTTGTTTTCTTCTGTTAGAAATGTAATACAATGGTCTGGTTGCCCCTGACACGATAAATAAATAAATATAAATATCATATAAACACTGACCTCTTTCTGCTTGGAGACCAAGGCATCGGTGTAGCTCCTGAGGCTCTTGCCATTGTCTTCTTCTTCTTCCCTGCTTTTCTTAATGTAATCCCGTATGATGACGCGGATGTCTTCCACTTTTTTGAGCAACTTCTTGTGCGTCTTGAGAAAAATCCCAAGGAGCGGGTAGAAGTTGAACAGCTAGTTAGGAACAAAAAATAAAAGAGAGGAAAATATGAGTTGCTATGAAGAATCCAGGGTTGTTGTAAGTTTTTTCAGTCTATATGGCCATGTTCTAGAGGCATTCTCTCCTGATGTTTCGCCTGCATCTATGGCAAGCATCCTCAGAGGTAGTGAGGTCTCTTGGAACTAGGAAAAAGGGTTTATATATCTGTGGAATGACCAGGGTGGGACAAAGAACTCTTGTCTGTTGGAGCAAGGTGTGAATGTTTCAACTGACCACCTTGATGAGCATTTGATGGCCTGGCAGTGCCTGCAGCAATCTTTTGTTGAGAGGTGATTAGATGTCCTTGTTTGTTTCTTCTCTGTTGTTGTGCTGTTCTAATTTTAGAGTTTTTTAATACTGGTAGCCAGATTTTGTTCATTTTCATGGTTTCCTCCTTTCTGTTGAAATTGTCCACATGCTTCTTGTAGATTTCAATGGCTTCTCTGTGTAGTCTGACATGGTGGTTGTGAGAGTGGTCCAGCATTTCTGTGTTCTCAAATAATCTGCTGTGTCCAGGTTGGTTCCTCAGGTGCTCTGCTATGGCTGACTTCTCTGGTTGAAGTAGTCTACAGTGCCTTCCACATTCCTTGATGCGTGTCTGGGCATTGCTGCGTTTGGTGGTCCCTATGTAGACTTGTCCACAGCTGCATGGTATACAATGGTAGACTCCTGCAGAGGTGAGAGGATCCCTCTTGTCCTTTGCTGAACGGAGCATTGGTTGGATTTTCTTGGTGGGTCTGGAGATAGTTTGTATGTTGTGTTTCCTCATCAGCTTCCCTCTGCGGTCAGTGGTTCCCTTGATGTCTGGCAAGAACACTTTTCCTCTGGGTGGATCTTCGTCGAAACAAACAAGGACATCTAATCACCTCTCAACAAAAGATTGCTCCAGGCACTGCCAGGCCATCAAATGCTAATCAAGGTGGTCAGCTGAAACATTCACTCCTAGCTCCAGCAGACAAGAGTTCTTTGTCCCACTCTGGTCTTTCCACAGATATATAAACCCTTCTTCCTAGTTCCAACAGACCTCACTACCTCTGAGGATGCTTGCCATAGATGCAGGCGAAACGTCAGGAGAGAATGCCTCTAGAACATGGCCATATAGCCCGAAAAAACCTACAACAACCGAGTGATTCCGGCCATGAAAGCCTTCGACAATACATGAAGAATCCTGCTTTGGATGGGAGAGCCTTTCTAACTGTAAAGTGGGGCTCACGCTCCACCCTCTGCACTATGGAGGGAAAGATGCTTACATGCAAGAATGGAGATCCCAGGAGACACATCACGTCGTCGATGAGTTGTAGCAGAGTGAGGAACATTGGGTCCTTGTAGTCGAACCTCTCCCCAAAGAGAAGAACAAACGTGATGTTGGTCGGCGCAAGGTTGAAGTGTCTGAGACTGAAAGGTTCACCTTCGGGGAGGAAATGTCAGAAAGGAGGTCAGCAAAACAGATCTCAAGCAAGTCTTCACAGTAGCAGAAACTTAAGAGTTGGCAATATGTTCATCTTGCATTCATCACACAGCCAGTATTACTTCTTTTTTTAAATCAGGAGAAACAACATATTCAAAAACCAAGAGAGGGCTATGCATGACGGTGGGAAGTAGTTCAACTCGTGATGAGCTCCGTGCCTCTCCATTCTTGAAAAGGGGCTGAAGTGTGCTACAACTGAGAAATTTCTCAATGAGATGAGGTATATTGTGGAGTTCTCTCCTTGCAGGACACTTCTGCCTCTTTCCAACCACGGAGCGCTATGCATAACAACCAGAAGTAGTTTGACTCATGTGATGAGCTCCATGCGACTCCATGCTTGAAAAGAGGCTGAAGTGTCCTACAACTGAGACATTTCTCAATGTGATGAGGTCTATTGCAGAGTTCCCTCCTTTCAGGACACTTCTGCCTCTTTCCAACCACGGAGGGCTATGCATGACGGCCGGAAGTAGTTTAACTCATGTGATGAGCTCCATGCCTCTCCATTCTTGAAAAGAGGCTGAAGTGTGTTACAACTGAGACATTTCTCAATATGATGAGGTATATTGCAGAGTTCCCTCCTTTCAGGACACTTCTGCCTCTTTCCAACCATGGAGGGCTATGCATGATGGCCAGAAGTAGTTTAACTCATGGCTAGGACGCGGAACAATGGCTTCAAACTACAAGAGAGGAGATTCCATCTGAACATTAGGAAGAACTTCCTGACTGTGAGAGCCGTTCAGCAGTGGAACTCTCTGCCCCGGAGTGTGGTGGAGGCTCCTTCTTTGGAAGTTTTTAAACAGAGGCTGGATGGCCATATGTCGGGGGTGATTTGAATGCAATATTCCTGCTTCTTGGCAGGGGGTTGGACTGGATGGCCCATGAGGTCTCTTCCAACTCTTTGATTCTATGATTCTATGATTCTATGATTCTATGATTCATGTGATGAGCTCCATGCCTCTCCATTCTCGAAAAGAGGCTGAAGTGTGTTAAAACTGAGACATTTCTCAATGTGATGAGGTCTATTGCAGAATTCCCTCCTTCCAGGACACTTCTACCTCTTTCCAACCACGGAGCACTATGCATAATGGCCGGAAGTAGTTTGACTCATGTGATGAGCTCCATGCGACTCCATGCTTGAAAAGAGGCTGAAGTGTCCTACAACTGAGACATTTCTCAATGTGATGAGGTCTATTGCAGAGTTCCCTCCTTTCAGGACACTTCTGCCTCTTTCCAACCACGGAGGGCTATGCATGACGGCCGGAAGTAGTTTAACTCATGTGATGAGCTCCATGCCTCTCCATTCTTGAAAAGAGGCTGAAGTGTGTTACAACTGAGACATTTCTCAATATGATTAGGTCTATTGCAGTGTTCCCTCCTTTGTGGACACTTCTGCCTCTTTCCAATCACAGAGAGCTATGCATGATGGCCAGAAGTATTTTGACTCATGTGATGAGCTCCTTGCCTCTCCATTCTTGAAAAGAGGCTGAAGTGTGTTACAACTGAGAAATTTCTCAAAGTAATGAGGTCTATTGCAGAGTTCCCTCCTTTCAGGACACTTCTGCCTCTTTCCAACCACGGAGGGCTATGCATGATGGCCAGAAGTAGTTTAACTCATGTGATGAGCTCAGTGCCTCTCCATTCTTGAAAAGAGGCTGAAGTGTGTTAAAACTGAGACATTTCTCAATGTGATGAGAAATGAGCTCCGTTCTTCTCCATTCTTGAAAAGAGGATGAAGTGTCCTACAACTGAGAAATTTCTCAATGTGATGAGGTCTATTGCGGAGTCCCCTCCTTTCAGGACACTTCTGCCTCTTTCCAACCACGGAGGGCTATGCGTGATGGCTGGAAATAGTTTAGATCATGTGATGAGCTCCATGCCCCTCCATTCTTGAAAAGAGGCTGAAGTGTGTTACAACTGAGACATTTCTCAATGTGATGAGGTATATTGCGGAGTTCCCTCCTTTCAGGACACTTCTGCCTCTTTCCAACCACGGAGGGCTATGAATGATGGCCGGAAGTAGTTTAACTCATGTGATGAGCTCCATGTCTCTCCATTCTCGAAAAGAGGCTGAAGTGTGTTACAACTGAGACATTTCTCAATGTGATGAGATCTATTGCAGAGTTCCCTCCTTTGAGGACACTTCTGCCTCTTTCCAACCACAGAGCACTATGCATAATGACCAGAAGTAGTTTAACTCATGTGATGAGCTCCATGACTCTCTATGCTGGAAAAGATGCTGAAGTGTGTTACAGCTGAGACATTTCTCAATGTGATGAGGTCTATTGCGGAGTTCCCTCCTTTCAGGACACTTCTGCCTCTTTCCAATCATGGAGTGCTATGCATGATGGCCAGAAGTATTTTGACTCATGTGATGAGCTCCGTGCCTTTCCATTCTTCAAAAGAGGCTGAAGTGTGTTACAACTGAGACATTTCTTAGTGTGGTCCAGTGGATTGCAGAGTTCGCTGCTTTCAGGACACTTCTGCCTCTTTCCAATCATGGAGTGCTATGCATGATGGGCAGAAGTATTTTGACTCATGTGATGAGCTCCGTGCCTCTCCATACTTGAAAAGAGGCTGAAGTGTCCTACAACTGAGACATTTCTCAATATGATAAGGTCTATTGAAGAGTTCCCTCCTTTCAGGACACTTCTGCCTCTTTCCAACCATGGAGCGCTATGCATAATGACCAGAAGTAGTTTAACTCATGTGATGAGCTCCATGACTCTCCATGCTTGAAAAGAGGTGAAGTGTGTTATAGCTGAGACATTTCTAATTGTGATGAGGTCTACTGTGGAGTTCCCTCCTTTCAGGACACTTCTGCCTCTTTCCAACCATGGAGGGCTATGCATGATGGCCAGAAGTATTTTGACTCATGTGATGAGCTCCGTGCCGCTCCATTCTTGAAAAGAGGTTGAAGTGTGTTACAACTGAGATATTTCTCAATGTGATGAAGTCTATTGCAGTGTTCCCTCCTTTCAGGACACTTCTGCCTCTTTCCAACCACGGAGTGCTATGCATGATGGCCAGAAGTAGTTTAACTCATGTGATGAGCTCCATGCCTCTCCATGCTTGAAAAGAGGCTGGAGTGTGCTACAACTGAGAAATTTCTCAATGTGACGAGGTCTATTGCGGAGTTCCCTCCTTTCAGGACACTTCTGCCTCTTTCCAACCTCGGAGGGCTATGAATGACGGTCGGAAGTAGTTTAACTCATGTGATGAGCTCCATGCCTCTCTATTCTCGAAAAGAGGCTGAAGTGTGTTTCAACTGAGACATTTCTCAATGTGATGAGATCTATTGTGGAGTTACCTCCTTTCAGGACACTTCTGCCTTTTTCCAACCACGGAGTGCTATGCATAACGTCCGGAAGTAGTTTAACTCATGTGATGAGCTCCATGCCTCTCTATTCTCGAAAAGAGGCTGAAGTGTGTTTCAACTGAGACATTTCTCAATGTGATGAGATCTATTGTGGAGTTCCCTCCTTTCAGGACACTTCGGTCTCTTTCCAACCATGATGGCTATGCGTGATTGCTGGAAATAGTTTAACTCATGTGATGAGCTCCATGCCTCTCCATTCTTGAAAAGAGGCTGAAGTGTGTTACAACTGAGACATTTCTCAGTGTGATGAGGTCTATTGCAGAGTTCCCTCATTTCAGGACACTTCTGCCTCTTTCCATCACGGAGCACTATGCATGATGGCCAGGTGGCTGGCATACCTGGTAGCAGTATAGGGATTGCCCAGATATCCCTGGTTTCCCAGCTTACCATTGAAAGACTTGATGTCCTCCACAAGGAAGTTGAGTTCCTCCCGAATGTGCTCCTCCATGCGCGTCTTCCCCATTCCAAGGTTGCGCATGCTGGAGGCACTGAACCGCCGGGTTGCCCTCCATAGCTCTCCGGTTGAGAAGAAGATCCCTGTTGTTGAGGAACAGACGGAACCCAATTTCACTGGTTTATGGTTAAGGAAGGGTGGCTTCTCCCTCTACTTCCAAATGTAAACAGACGGACTTTAGTTCTCGTGCAAACCAGGAGATATAAGCAAAGAAGGCTTTGAATGGATTGGATGCATCTATACCAGGCATGGGCAAACTTCGGCCCTCTCTCCAAGTGTTTTGGACTTCAACTCCCACAATTCCCAACAACCTCAGACCCCTTTCTTTTCCTTTTTTGCTTATTTGGCTGAGGGGGGAAAGGAATGGGCCTGAGACTGTTAGGAATTGTGGGAGTTGAAGTCCAAAACACTTGGAGGGAGGACCCAAGTTTGCCCATGACTGATCTACACTGTAAAATTAATGCAGTTTGACATCCCTCGAACTATCCTGGCTCATGGGAGTTGTAGTCTAGTAGCCTTCTCTGCTGGTGCCGCACCACACTCTTATTATTCCAATGCATCCAGCTGGGGCAGTAAAACTGGTCCCAATCTGCATTAATTTGACAGTGTGGATGCAGCCCAGGGATCTCTAAGTCCTTCAAATGATTTGAGTCCCACAGAAAGCTGAATTAGTTGAGACAATTCAAAGGCAATTGAGTCTTTGGAGGGGGCTTTGTCAATGTTTTCGGAATGGGGACCGAACCCGTTCCCTCATTTACCCTTTCCGCCCTGGATCTGTTGAAATATCGGTATCACCGGCCTGTCTACGAATTCCTCCGCGAAGTTGACAAGAGCATCCTTCACCGCTTCGTAGCCGGTCAGGACCACCACTTTCTGGAATCCGAAATGGAGGGTGAACACTGGCCCGTACTTCTTGGCAAGCTGCAAAGGAGGCAGATATTTACTTTGCTCAGCAATTTACGACAACCGTTAACATAAGATACACTGTACTAGAGTTGTGTGTGGATCTGATTCCCTTCATTACATCTGTCCTTACGTTACGTTTCTTACCTTCAGGAGCAAGTAACGGGTCGCCCCTCTCAACACGAAAGCAAGTGGGAGCCAATCGTTGCCCCCCCCCCTCCGTTTTCATGAGCATGTGGCACTCCATTCCTCCTTGTCTTGGAAAGAGAGAGTGCGTGTGTGGTGTGCAGGCCCAGCGCATGCACTTACCTCCATCTGAGCACCTCCTCTAGTGTAAGAAAGTCAAAACTTGCCTCCTTACCTTGAGAGAGTGCATGTGTGACATGCAGGCCCAGCATGTGCACCTGCCTGCAGCCAGGTGCCTCCTCTAGAGTAAAAAAGTCAGAACTTGCCTTGGAAAAAGAGAGCGTGTGTGTGGCACGCAGGGCCAGAAAGCACATGCACCTGCCTGCAGCCAAGCGCCTTTCCTCTAGAGTAGGACAGGTAATAAACCTCTTTAACGTGTGTGCCTCCCTGCAGCCAAGCACCCCTCCTCTACAGTAAAACAGGTAAGAAGCTTCCTTAAAGTGTGTGCCTCCCTGCAGCCAAATGCCCCTCCTCTAGAGTAGAACAGGCAAGAAGCCTCCTTAAAGTGTGTGCCTATCTGCAGCAAAGAGGCTCTCCTCTAGAGAAGAACAGGTAAGAAGCCTCTTGAAAGTGCACACCTTCCTGCAGCCAAGCACCTCTCCTCTAGAGTAGAACAGGTAAGAAGCCTCTTTAAAGTGTGTGCCTACCTGCAGCCAAGTGCCTCTCCTCTAGAGTAGAACAGGTAAGAAGCCTTCTTAAAGTGCTTGCCTTCCTGCAGCCAAGTACCTTTCCTGTAGAGTAGAACAGGTAAGTAGCCTCCTTAAAGTGTGTGTCTACCTGCAGCCAAGTGCCTCTCCTCTAGAGTAGAACAGGTAAGAAGCCTCTTTAAAGTGCACACCTTCCTGCAGACAAGTGCCTCTCCTCTAGAGCAGAACAGGTAAGAAGCCTCCTTAAAGTGTGTGCCTACCTGCAGCCAAGTGCCTCTCCTCTAGAGTAGAACAGGTAAGAAGCCTCCTTAAAGTGTGCACCTCCCTGCAGCTGAGTGCCTCTCCTCTAAAGTAGAACAGGTAAGAAGCCTCTTTAAAGTGTGTGTCCTCCTGCAGCCAAGCACCCCTCCTCTAGAGTAGAACAGGTAAGTAGCCTCCTTAAAGTGTGTGCCTACCTGCAGCCAAGTGCCTCTCCTCTAGAGTAGAACAGGTAAGAAGCCTTCTTAAAGTGCTTGCCTCCTTGCAGCCAAGTACCTTTCCTGTAGAGTAGAACAGGTAAGTAGCCTCCTTAAAGTGTTTGTCTACCTACAGCCACGTGCCTTTCCTCTAGAGTAGAACAGGTAAGAAGCCTCTTTAAAGTGCACACCTTCCTGCAGACAAGTGCCTCTCCTCTAGAGCAGAACAGGTAAGAAGCCTCCTTAAAGTGTGTGCCTACCTGCACCCAAGTACCTCTCCTCTAGAGTAGAACAGGTAAGAAACATCTTTAAAGTGTACACCTTCCTGCAGCCGAGCACCTCTCCTCTAGAGTAGAACAGGTAAGAAGCCTTCTTAAAGTGTGCGCCTATCTGCAGCTGAGTGCCTCTCCTCTAGAGTAGAACAGGTAAGAAGCCTCTTGAAAGTGCACACCTTCCTGCAGCCGAGCGCCTCTCCTCTAGAGTAGGTCAGGTAAGAAGCCTCCTTGAAGTGTGCGCCTCCCTGCAGCTGAGTGTCTCTCCTCTAGAGAAGAACAGGTAAGAAGCCTCTTTAAAGTGCACACCTTCCTGCAGCCGAGCACCTCTCCTCTAGAGTAGAACAGGTAAGAAGCCTCTTGAAAGTGCACACCTTCCTGCAGCTGAGCGCCTCTCCTCTAGAGTAGGACAGGTAAGAAGCCTCCTTGAAGTGTGCGCCTCCCTGCAGCTGAGTGTCTCTCCTCTAGAGAAGAACAGGTAAGAAGCCTCTTTAAAGTGCACACCTTCCTGCAGCTGAGTGCCTCTCCTCTAGAGTAGAACAGGTAAGAAGCCTCTTGAAAGTGCACACCTTCCTGCAGCCGAGCGCCTCTCCTCTAGAGTAGGACAGGTAAGAAGCCTCCTTGAAGTGTGCGCCTCCCTGCAGCTGAGTGTCTCTCCTCTAGAGAAGAAAAGGTAAGAAGCCTCTTTAAAGTGCACACCTTCCTGCAGCCAAGCACCTCTCCTCTAGAGTAGAACAGGTAAGAAGCCTTCTTAAAGTGTGTGCCTACCTGCAGCCAAGTGCCTCTCCTCTAGAGCAGAACAAATAAGAAGCCTCCTTGGCACCTGCCTGCAGCCAAATGCTTCTCCTCTTGAGTAGAACAGGTAAGAAGCCTCTTTAAAGTGCATGCCTACCAGCAGCTGAGTGTCTCTCCTCTAGAGTAAATCAGCTTAAATGCCTAAAATGATGGGAAAGGAGCCTTGGAAACCCATAATGGGCCAATAGAAGATGGATCTTTCAGATCCCCAGAGTGAAAACATGAAACAGGTCAAGGTTTACCCCGAGTGCACAAACCTACACTGTATGGAAGGCGTTTACGGCTTTCGCTCTAAAGGTTTGCAGGCAAAGAAGTAAAACCCCAGTCTTATGGGCAAAGAGAAATGTTGCTTGGAGCACGTTCTATTGGACTTTGCACTAAATTCAAAGCAGAGGTAAGAAAAAAAAACCCATTTCCTTATCTCTATGAGATCTACAAACAACGGTGAACAATCTTTAGTGACCTGCGAGCAAGGCTTTTGTGCTCCTTGACCAGTAAATATATGTCCTGCCTTCTCTATTTAGATAAAGGATTACAAGATTTGGACTCGCTGTTTTAATATTGTTTGGAAAGGCTTTTATGCCCAACGAGGTGTTGTGATTTGGGCAGATTTTTTATTATGATTATTATTAGTGTTCAGAAGTCAAGGCATGAGGCGTGGTATGAGAAAAGGCGTAAATGGATAACTAAAGGAGCAGCTTTCATATATATATACAAGTCCCCAAAGCTCTGTTGTGTGAGCAAGGAACATAAGGAAGGGGTGCAGCTGAGCTGATAAGAGTTATATAGCTACAGGAAGGATTTATCCCGTAATATCCAGCTTTGCCCAGTTCAGAAATCCCCCATTTCCCACACCGCCAGTGGATTTTCCTTCCTTCCCATCAAGATGTTCTTCCTCTCTCTTTGAAATAGAGCAATTTACAACAGCCGCAGATAGTGAGATCCAAGTTGTGGATAGCGAAACCTGAACCGCGGATACTGAGTCCCAATAAGCGGCTACTGGTACCTGCTGTGCCCTTCCTCTCTCTTTGAAATAGAACAATTTACAACAGCCATGGATAGTGAGATCCGAGATGTGGATAGCAAAGCCTGAACTGCGGATACCGAGTCCCGATAAGCGGCTGCCGTACCCTTTCTCTCTCTTTGAAATAGAACAATTTACAACAGCCATGGATAGTGAGATCCGAGTTGTGGATAGCGAAACCCGAACCGCGGATACCGAGTCCCGATAAGCGGCTACCGGTACCTGCCGTGCCCTTCCTCTCTCTTTGAAATAGAACAATTTACAACAGCCACGGACAGTGAGATCCAAGTTGTGGATAGCGAAACCTGACCCGCGGATACCGAGTCCCGATAAGCGGCTACCGGTACCTGCCGTGCCTTTCCTCTCTCTTTGAAATAGAACAATTTACAGCAGTCATGGATAGTGAGATCCGAGGTGTAGATAGCGAAACCTGAACCGCGGATACCGAGTCCCGATAAGTGGCTACCGGTACCTGCCGTGCCCTTCCTATCTCTTTGGAATAGAACAATTTACAACTGCCATGGATAGTGAGATCAGAGCTGTGGATAGTGAAACCTGAACCGTGGATACTGAGTCCTGATAAGTGGCTACTGGCCCCTGCTGTGCCCTTCTTCTCTCATTGCAATAGAACAATTTACAGCAGCCATGGATAGTGAGATCCGAGTTGTGGATAGCGAAACCCGAACCGCGGATACCGAGTCCCGATAAGCGGCTACCCGTACCTGCCGTGCCTTCCTCTCTCTTTGAAATAGAACAATTTACAACAGCCATAGATAGTGAGATCCGAGCTGTGGATAGTGAAACCTGAACCGCAGATACCGAGTCCTGATAAGCGGATACCGGTACCTGCCGTGCCCTTCCTCTCTCTTTGAAATAGAACAATTTACAACAGCCATGGATAGTGAGATCCGAGTTGTGGATAGCAAAACCTGAACCGCGGATACCGAGTCCTGATAAGCGGCTACCGTACCTGCAGTGCCCTTCCTCTCTCTTTGAAATAGAGCAATTTACAACAGCCATGGATAGTGAGATCAGAACTGTGGATAGCGAAACCTGAACTGCAGATACCGAGTCCCGATAAGTTGCTACCGGTACCTGCCGTGCCCTTCCTCTCTCTTTGAAATAGAACAATTTACAACAGCCATGGATAGTGAGATCCGAGTTGTGGATAGCGAAACCCAAACCGTGGATACCGTGTCCCGATAAGCAGCTACCCGTACCTGCCGTACCTTCCTCTCTCTTTGAAATAGAACAATTTACAGCAGCCATGGATAGTGAGTTCCGAGCTATGGATAGCGAAACCTGAACCGCGGATACCGAGTCCCGATAAGCGGCTACCGGTACCTGCCGCGCCCTTCCTCTCTCTTTGAAACAGAACAATTTACAACAGATAGTGAGATCCGAGCTGTGGATACCGAAATCTGAACCGCGGATACCGAGTCCTGCAGATCACCTTGTGAGTCTGTGAGCCTGGTGAGTGACAAAGCCCTAAGTTCCCAATTAAAGCTCACCAAGTTGAAGAAGAAGCCACCGGCGTGTTTTATTCAATCAGCTGAAAGTGATGACGGCTCATGGTTATCCGCCAAAGTAAGCTGAGATGCCATCACAATGAAAAACAGGCCTTTTTATACAGTTTACTCCTTTGAAATTCCTGCTCCTGCCCCAGCTTGATATCTTGACTAGAGAGGCCTTCTCTGTGGTGGCCCCTCGACTCTGGAATTTGCTCCCCAGAGATATTAGGCAAGCCCCCATTCTGGCAATCTTCAGGAGGAGCCTGAAAACTTGACTGTTCCAATGTGCACCACCATGAAAGCCTTGGCAGACCGTGCAAAAAGAATCTGCGAAGCCCACCACCTCCAAGAGGAACTGAACCACCTCAACTGGGCTCTCCAGGCCAAGGGAGACTCCACCTCAGACATCAGAAGAGCTGCAAGACCACCGAGAAGAAGCCACGAGAGTCAAGACCAAGACCCACCCAGAGGGAAAGAGTTCTTGCCATACATCAAGGGAACCACTGACCGCAGAGGGAAGCTGATGAGGAAACACAACCTAAAAAGTATCTCCAGACCCACCAAGAACATCCAACCAATGCTTCATTCAGCAAAGGACAAGAAGGATCCTCTCACCTCTGCAGAAGTCTACCGTATCCCATGCAGCTGTGGACAAGAAGTCTACAGAGGGACCACCAAACATAGCATTGCCCAAACACACATCAAGGAACATGAAAGGCACTGCAGACTACTTCAACCAGAGAAGTCAGCCAGAGCAGAGCACACGATGAACCAACCTGGACACAGCATATTATTTGAGAACACAGAAATGCTGGACCACTCTCACAACCACCATGTCAGGCTACACAGAGAAGCCATTGAAATCCACAAGAAGCATGTGGACAACTTCAACAGAAAGGAGGAAAGCAGGAAAATGGACAAAATCTGGCTACCAGTATTAAAAAAAACTCTAAAATTGCAACAGCAAAACAGCAGAGAGGAAACAAACAAGGGCATCTAATCACCTCTCAACAAAAGATTGCCCCAGGCACTGCCAGGCCATCAAACGCTAATCAAGGTGGTCAGTTGAAACATTCACAGCTAGCTCCAGCAGATAAGAGTCCTTTGTCCTACCCTGGTCATTCCACAGATATATAAACCCTTTTTCCTAGTTCCAACAGACCTCACTACTTCTGAGGATGCTTTCCATAGATGCAGGTGAAACGTCAGGAGAAAATGCCTCTAGACCATGGCCATATAGCCCTGAAAAACCTACAACAACCCTGTGGCTGATTTGCTCGCTGGATGGGGCTGGGAAGTGCTGTACCATCCACCAGACTCCCCAGACGGAAGCTCTTGTGACGTTGACTTAATTCCTAAGATGGCATTCGCTTCAGATCTGTTCCAGAGATTCTTCTGGCAGGAGACTGCTCCATTCGAACCATGCTGCAACAGGTGTCCTACGACTTCCACGTCGTTGGAAACGGGTTGTACACAATGTAGGCGACTATATTGAAGGACTGTAAAACTTGGTGGCATGTATCACTTTTGTATTATAGGTAAATAATACAAATAATAGTTGCCACTATTAAAGTTCCAAACCTCGTATCTGTACTGTGGACAGTACCGAGAGCAGATTTGGGAGATTTTCTGGAAGGAGGAATGGAACGGAAGTCCACTCGATGCATCCCTTGCACTAACGCATTCCTGGGAGTCACTCTGGACCGTGCTCTGACCTACAAGAAGCACTGCCTGAACATCAAGCAAAAAGTGGGTGCTAGAAACAATATCATACGAAAGCTGACTGGCACAACCTGGGGATCACAACCAGACACAGTGAAGACATCTGCCCTTGCGCTATGCTACTCTGCTGCTGAGTACGCATGCCCAGTGTGGAACACATCTCACCACGCTAAAACATTGGATGTGGCTCTTAATGAGACATGCCGCATTATCACAGGGTGTCTGCGCACTACACCACTGGAGAAACTACATTGTCTAGCTGGTATTGCACCACCTGACATCCACCGGGAAAGAGCAGCCAATAGTGAAAGGACCAAGGCAGAGACATCTCCAGCTCATCCCTGGTTTGGGTATCAGCCAGCACATCAACGACTTAAATCTAGAAATAGTTTTCTAAGATCTACAGAGACACTCGCTGGAACACCCCAGCAAGCGAGAGTCCAAAAGTGGCAGGCTCAAACCCAGAACCTCAATCAATGGCTGATACCAAATGAGAGACTCCCTCCTGGGCACACAGAAGACGGGGCGACTTGGAAGGCACTGAACAGACTGCGCTCTGGCACCACGAGATGCAGAGCCAACCTCAAGAAATGGGGCTACAAAGTGGAATCCTTGGCATGCGAGTGCGGAGAAGAGCAAACCACTGAGCACCTGCTGCAATGCACCCTGAGCCCTGCCACATGCACAAGAGAGGACCTTCTTGCGGCAACACCAGAGGCACTCCAAGTGGCCAGATACTGGTCAAAGGACACTTAATCCACTACCAAGCTTGCAAATTCTGTGTTTTGTCTGTTTGTTTGTTTGCTTTTGTCAAAAATGTAATACAAATGTCTGGTTGCTGATGACACGACAAATAAATAAATATTATTATTATCAAAAGGAGGAATGGAACAGACGTCCACTCGATGTATCCCTTGCCCTAATGCATTCTCTTCTCCAAACAGTCCATCTGAATGAACGCTTTTGCCTTTTTGGAGACTTGAGACCTTACTTTTGTAGGCTTCATCTCCCAGTATCACCAACAAGCCTAGTCACTGGTCCTACTGGCCCAACTATTTGAAGAACTGTGTATGAATACATGCTCTCTTTCTATAGTGTATCATAGAATCCTAGAGTTGGAAAAGACCTCGTGGGTCTAGTCCAACCCCATTCTGCCAAGAAGCAGGAAAATCACATTCAAAGCACCCCCAACAGATGCCCTTCCAGCCTCTGCTTAAAAGCCTACAAAGAAGGAGCCTCCACCACATTCCTGGGCAGAGAGTTCCACTGTTGAACATCTCACCTGGAATAGAATCCTAGAGTTGGAGACGACCTGGTGGGTCATCATCCAGTCCAACCCCATTCTGCCAAGAAGCAGGAAAATCACAAAGCACCCCCGACAGATGGCCATCCAGCCTCTGCTTCAAAGCCTACAAAGAAGGAGCCTCCACCACATTCCTGGGCAGAGAGTTCCACTGTTGAACACCTCACCTAGAATAGAATCCTAGAATCCTAGAGTTGGAGGAGACCTGGTGGGCCATCATCCAGTCCAACCCCATTCTGCCAAGAAGCAGGAAAATCACATTCAAAGCACCCCCGACAGATGGCCATCCAGCCTCTGCTTCAAAGCCTACAAAGAAGGAGCCTCCACCACATTCCTGGGCAGAGAGTTCCACTGTTGAACACCTCACCTAGAATAGAATCCTAGAATCCTAGAGTTGGAGGAGACCTGGTGGGCCATCATCCAGTCCAACCCCATTCTGCCAAGAAGCAGGAAAATCACATTCAAAGCACCCCCGACAGATGGCCATCCAGCCTCTGCTTCAAAGCCTACAAAGAAGGAGCCTCCACCACATTCCTGGGCAGAGAGTTCCACTGTTGAACACCTCACCTAGAATAGAATCCTAGAATCCTAGAGTTGGAGGAGACCTGGTGGGCCATCATCCAGTCCAACCCCATTCTGCCAAGAACCAGGAAAATCACAAAGAATCCCTGACAGATGGCCATCCAGTCTCTGTTTCAAAGGCTACAAAGAAGGAGCCTCCACCACATTCCTGGGCAGAGAGTTCCACTGTTGAACATCTCACCTGGAATAGAATCCTAGAGTTGGAGGAGACCTGATGGGCCATCATCCATTCCAACCCCATTCTGCCAAGAAGCAGGAAAATCACATTCAAAGCACCCCCAACAGATGGCCATCCAGGCTCTGCTTCAAAGCCCACAAAGAAGGAGCCTCCACCACATTCCTGGGCAGAGAGTTCCACTGTTGAACACCTCACCTGGAATAGAATCCTAGAGTTGGAGGAGACCTGGTGGGCCATCATCCAGTCCAACCCCATTCTGCCAAGAAGCAGGAAAATAACATTCAAAGCACTCCCGACAGATGGCCATCCAGCCTCTGCTTCAAAGCCTCCAAAGAACTCTGAGGCAGAGAGTTCCACTGTTGAACAGCCCTTCTCACAGTCAGGAAGTGATATATATATATCTCCTGACATACATATCAGTTCTGCCATCATTTGAAAGAGGGAGATGACAAATGTCAACTTGGTCACCCAATTCCTCGCTACCCAAATTAGCAGGCAGTACGTCCTTAATCAGGTTTACCTGGGGTAGCAATACGGAATCTGCTTCACAGCGACCTGGGTTGCATCCATACTGTAGAATTAACACAGTTTGACGTCACTTTAACGACCATGGCTGTGGAATCATGGCTGTCATAGTTTGACAAGACCTTTAGCTATCTCTCTCAAAGAGCCTTGGTGCCTCGCTAAACTACAACTCCCAGGATTCTGTAGCATTCAATCATGGCAGATAAATGGGTGTCAAACTGCATTAATTTCACAGTTTAGATCAGGCATGGGCAAACTTGGGCCTTCCCTCCAGGTGTTTTGGACTCCCAACTCCCACTATTCCTAACACCCTTAGGTCTTCTCCTTTTCTGCTTAAGTGCAAAAGGAAAAGGAAAGTGCTCGAGGCTGCTAGGAATGGTGGGAGTTGTAGTCCAATACACCTTAAGGTCGGCAGTTCGAATCCCTGAGACAGGATAGCATGCCATGCGGAGACATGAGAGAAGCCTCCCAAAGGATGGTAACACATCCGGACATCCCCTGGGCAATGTCTCTATAGATGGCCAATTCTCTCATGCCAGAAACGACTTGCAGTTTCTGAAGTTGCTTCTCTCTCTCTCACACACACAAACCCATAGATGTGATTCCGCAACCACACAATCACAAAAAAGTTACTTAGGGTGCATCTAGGTAAAAGTTGTCCCCTGACATTAAGTCCAGTCGTATCCGACTCTGGGACTCTGGTGATCATTTCCATTTCTAAGTTGAAGAGGCGGCATTGTCCACAGACACCTCCAAGGTCATGTGGCCTGCATGACTGTATGGAGCATCCTTACCTTCCCGCTGGAGCAGTATCTATTGATCTACTCACATCAGGCATGTAGGCAGGGGGGAGAGAGGGCTTGAGGGGCTTCAGCCCCCCCCCCCCCGAAATTCTCAGGGTGGTCTGCGAGAAGGCCTTCCTGGTACATTATTTAAACAGTTATGTTTATTCATATCATGATCTGATCACCATGCTCAATATATACCATATGCATAGGGGTATTGGGATAGGTTTGCTAGGGTAGATCCTCAGCCCCCCCCCCCCCGAATCGAATTCAGCACCCCCCCCCCCAATCAAAATCCTGTCTATGAGCCTGACTCACATTTGCATGTTTTCAAACTGCTAGGTTGGCAGAAGCTGGGGCTAACAGTGGGAGCTCACCCTGAGACCTTTCGGTCAACAAGTTTAGCAGCTCAGTGGTTTAACCCATGCACCACCGGGGGCATCTACACTATGGAATTAATGCAGTTTGACATCACTTTAACCGCCGTGGCTGAATGCGATGGAATCGTGGAAGTGAAACACAGAGGAGGCTTAAAAGCTTGCATAACATTTCCAGGATCCCATAACACTGAGCCAATGGCCATTAAAGTGATGTCGAACTGCATTAATTCCATAGTGTAGATGCCCCCGGTGGCACAGTGGGTTAAACCACTGAGCTGCTGAGCTTGTTGACCAAAAGGTCTCGAGTTCGAATCCGGGGAGTAGGGTGAGCTCCCGCTGTTAGCCCCAGCTTCTCCCAACCTAGCAGTTTGAAAACATGCAAATATGAGTAGATCAAGAGGTACCGCTCCAGCGGGAAGGTAAGGGTGCTCCATGCAGTCTTACCTTACCATCTACAGCAGTGTTTCTCAACCTGGGGGTCGGGACCCCTGAGGGGGTCGCAAAGGGGTGTCAGAGGGGTCGCCAAAGACCATCAGAAAACACAGTATTTTCTGATGGTCATGGGGATTCCATATTGGAAGTTTGAACCAATTATCTCGTTGGTGGAGTTCAGAATATTCTTTGATTGTAGTGAACTATAAATCCCAGCAACTACAACTCCCAAAAGTCAAGGTCTGTTTTCTCCAGTCTCCACCAGCGTTCACATTTGCGCATATTGAGTATTTGTGCCAAGTTTGGTCCAGATCCACCATTGCGTGAGTCCACAGTGCTCTCTGGGTGTAGGTGAACTACAACTCCCAAACTCAAGGTCAATGCCCACCAAATCCTTCAAGTGTTTTCCATTGGTCATAGGAGTTCTGGGTGGCAAATTAGGTACAAATCCATCGCTGGTGGAGTTCAGAATGCTCTTTGATTATAGGTAGGTAAAGGTAGTCCCCTGACATTAAGTCCAGTCATGTCTGACTCTGGGGTGTGGTGCTCATCTCCATTTCTAAGCCGAAGAGCCGGCGTTGTCCGTAGACACCTCCAAGGTCATGTGGCCAGCATGACTGCATGGAGCACCGTTACCTTCCCGGCGGAGCGGTACCTATTGATCTACTCACATTTTCATGTTTTCGAACTGCTAGGTTGGCAGAAGCTAGGGCTGACAGCGGAAGCTCACGCTGCTCACCGGAATCGAACCTGTGACCTTTTGATCAACAAGCTCAGCAGCTCAGTGCTTTAACCCACTAAGCCACCGGGGGCTCCGCTTTGATTATAGGTGAACTATAAATCCCAGAAACTACAACTCCCAAAAGTCAAGGTCTGTTTTCTCCAGGCTCCACCAGCGTTCACATTTGCGCATATTGAGTATTTGTGCCAAGTTTGCTCCAGATCCACCATTGCGTGAGTCCACAGTGCTCTCGGGGTGTAGGTGAACTACAACTCCCAAACTCAAGGTCAATGCCCACCAAACCCTTCAAGTGTTTTCCATTGGTCATAGGAGTTCTGGGTGGCAAATTGGGTACAAAACCATCACAGGTGGAGTTCAGAATGCTCTTTGATTATAGGTGAACTATAAATCCCAGAAACTACAACTCCCAAATTACAAAATCAGTCCTCCCCCAACTCCACTAGCATTTACATGTGGGTGCATTGGGTATTTGTGCCCAGTTTGGTCCAGTGAATGAAAATACACCTTGCATATCTGATATTTACATTATGACTTACAACAGTAGTAAAGTGACTGTTATGAAGTAGCAACGAAAACAATGTTATGGTTGGGGTTCACCACCACATGAGGGACTGGATTCGGGGGTCACGGCATTAGGAAGGTTGAGAAACACTGATCTACAGTGTAGATAGAATCATAGAATCGTAGAATCATAGATTCAAAGAGTTGGAAGAGACCTCATGGGCCATCCAGTCCAACCCCATTCTGCCAAGAAGCAGGAATATTGCCTTCAAATCACCCCTGACAGATGGCCATCCAGCCTCTGCTTAAAAGCTTCCAAAGAAAGAGCCTCCACCACACTCCGGGGCAGAGAGTTCCACTGCTGAACGGCTCTCACAGTCAGGAAGTTCTTCCTAATGTTCAGATGGAATCTCCTCTCTTGTAGTTTGAAGCCATTGTTCCGCGTCCTAGTCTCCAAGGAAGCAGAAAACAAGCTTGCTCCCTCCTCCTCCCTGTGACTTCCTCTCACATATCTGAACATGGCTATCATGTCTCCTCTCAGCCTTCTCTTCTTCAGGCTAAACATGCCCAGTTCCCTAAGCCGCTCCTCATAGGGCTTGTTCTCCAGACCCTTGATCATTTGAGTCGCCCTCCTCTGACACATTCCAGCTTGTCAATATCTCCCTTGAATTGTGGTGCCCAGAATTGGACACAATATTCCAGGTAAAGTGGTCTAACCAAAGCAGAATAGAGCATGGGGAGCATTACTTCCTTAGATCTAGACACTAGGCTCCTCTTGATGCTCCTATGCTCTATGAGCATCAATAGGAGCATAGTGTCTAGATCTAAGGAAGTGTCTAGATGCCCCCCCCCCCTTAAGTTGCCTTATCTAAGGTTAACTTTCCGAATCATCGATGGTCCAAGTTTCCAGACGGTCAATCTCTGATGAATCGAATCTCTGAGATTGACAGTCGCAGATACTTGTGGATTGAGCCGAACTCATGGGAAGCTTTGCACGCTTGTCTCCTACCTTCAGGATGGTTTTGTCTTGCCTTTTGAAATCCAGCAAATGCAGGTTGCCGATGATGGGAAGAGGCGTGGGTCCTGGTGGCAACCCCAAAGCCGCCCTCCTGCTTGGCAAATAGAAGGAAGCCAAGGCGATGAGTGCGCACAGCAGCAGGCAAACGGGCACCGGGTAGAAGAGGAAGACATTGAGCCATGCCATCCTCAACTAGGAGTAAGAATAGCAATGATAATGAGAGAGAACGGGGTGGTGAGAGGGAGAGAGAGAGGGAGAAAGTGCTGGCAATGATCACCAACCAGTCCGTCTTCGCTTTATATTTCTGGCTGGCAATTGCCACCAATAAAAAAACACACACACACACACACAACCCAAGTGTGCAAAGAGTCGGAGCAAGTGCTGGGCAACCCCACCCTTTTTAAACACTTCTGGAGAATGCGGTCTAAGCAGTTCCTTGACTGGGAAGCCAGGGAGGTTTCAGGTTACAGGACTAGTCGCCTGTGGATGCAGAAATCCGCACGCCGGGGATTTATTAATTACCAGTCATTAACATTGATCATTCATTTCGGGAAGGGCGGGGTAAACCCATTGCCTTGCCAAGTGGCCTTTGGTGGCTTGCGTATCCATGAGTGTGGGGACTTTTGCCCCAGGTTTCACGTTGAAGGATCAGGCACTATCCAAGGTGCTGAAGTTATCAGGGGACCACCAGGTTCAAGTTCTGATTAAAACCCAGAGCTAATTGGGAGGCCAACATTTTGACTGAAAGCTGTAAACACCTACTGTACAGTGTGTCCTAGGGTAATGGCTGTTTTACTCTAGAGGAGAGGTGTTGAGCTGCAGGGAGTCATGTGCTTTAAGGAGGCGTCTTACTAGTTCTACTCTAGAGGAGAGGTGCTCAGCTTCAGGGAGTCATGTGCTTTAAGGAGGCGTCTTACTAGTTCTACTCTAGAGGAGAGGTGCTCAGCTGCAGGGAGTCATGTGCTTTAAGGAGGCGTCTTACTAGTTCTACTCTAGAGTAGAGGTGTTGAGCTGCAGGGAGTCATGTGCTTTAAGGAGGCGTCTTACCAGTTCTACTCTAGAGGAGAGGTGCTCAGCTGCAGGGAGTCATGTGCTTTAAGGAGCCGTCTTACCAGTTCTACTCTAGAGGAGAGGTGCTCAGCTGCAGGGAGTCATGTGCTTTAAGGAGGCGTCTTACTAGTTCTACTCTAGAGGAGAGGTGCTCAGCTGCAGGGAGTCATGTGCTTTAAGGAGGCGTCTTACCAGTTCTACTCTAGAGGAGAGGTGCTCAGCTGCAGGGAGTCATGTGCTTTAAGGAGCCGTCTTACCAGTTCTACTCTAGAGGAGAGGTGCTCAGCTGCAGGGAGTCATGTGCTTTAAGGAGGCGTCTTACTAGTTCTACTCTAGAGGAGAGGTGCTCAGCTGCAGGGAGTCATGTGCTTTAAGGAGGCGTCTTACTAGTTCTACTCTAGAGGAGAGGTGCTCAGCTGCAGAGAGTCATGTGCTTTAAGGGGGCGTCTTACTAGTTCTACTCTAGAGGAGAGGTGCTCAGCTTCAGGGAGTCATGTGCTTTAAGGAGGCGTCTTACTAGTTCTACTTTAGAGGAGAGGTGCTCAGCTGCAGGGAGTCATGTGCTTTAAGGAGCCGTCTTACCAGTTCTACTCTAGAGGAGAGGTGCTCAGCTGCAGGGAGTCATGTGCTTTAAGGAGCCGTCTTACCAGTTCTACTCTAGAGGAGAGGTGCTCAGCTGCAGGGAGTCATGTGCTTTAAGGAGGCGTCTTACCAGTTCTACTCTAGAGGAGAGGTGCTCAGCTGCAGGGAGTCATGTGCTTTAAGGAGGCGTCTTACTAGTTCTACTCTAGAGGAGAGGTGCTCAGCTGCAGGGAGTCATGTGCTTTAAGGAGGCATCTTACTAGTTCTACTCTAGAGGAGAGGTGCTCAGCTGCAGGGAGTCATGTGCTTTAAGGGGGCGTCTTACTAGTTCTACTCTAGAGGAGAGGTGCTCAGCTTCAGGGAGTCATGTGCTTTAAGGAGGCGTCTTACTAGTTCTACTTTAGAGGAGAGGTGCTCAGCTGCAGGGAGTCATGTGCTTTAAGGAGGCGTCTTACCAGTTCTACTCTAGAGGAGAGGTGCTCAGCTGCAGGGAGTCATGTGCTTTAAGGAGCCGTCTTACCAGTTCTACTCTAGAGGAGAGGTGCTCAGCTGCAGGGAGTCATGTGCTTTAAGGAGCCGTCTTACCAGTTCTACTCTAGAGGAGAGGTGCTTATCTGCAGGCAGGCATGCACATTTCTGGGCATGCATGCCACACGCACTCTCTCACTTTCCAAGGCAAGGAGCCAAGCTCTTACTTTCTTACTCTAGAGGAGGCACTTGACTGTAGGTAGGCACGCACGCTGGGCCTGCACACCACAGACACACTCTCTCTTTCCAAGACAAGGAGCCAAGCTCTTACTTTCTTACTCTAGAGGAGGCACTTGGCTGCCGTCAGTCACTCACACTGGGCCTGCACGCCACACACCTACTCTCTCAAGGCAAGGAAGCTGTTAGGAACTGTGGGAGTCCAAAACACCTGTAGGGAGGGACAAAGTTTACCCACCCTAATCTACACTGTTGAATTAATGCAGTTTTACATCCCTCGAACTATCCTAGCTCATGAGAGTTGTAGTCTGGTAACCTTCTCTGCTGAAGAGTGCTGGAGCCACACCAAAGTCCCATTATTCTATCAGATCCAGCTGGGGCAGTTAAACTGGTGCCTGTTTTGGCTCACTTTGAGCCTGAATTTTCTGAGCATGAGTTTCCTCAGGACGAGGAGGATGATGGGTTACAGATTTTTGAACATGTCCCTGTTGTTGAGGCAGATAGTGTCGATTCTGAAAAAGAGACGGCATTTCTGTTTCCCAGAGAAAGGAATGTTGTTTTAGATCATGATTTAAGTGAATCTTCACAGCTGCAGGTGGAGGAGTTGGCCGCTCCATCTGGGAGCTCAGTGCCTCTCGGTTCCCAGGGTGACCAGTCCCAGGATAATGAGTTATCCAGCCTTGAAGGTGATGGAGATTTGATTAGGGAGGACCGTTTGCAATTAAGGATACACCGAAGTGCTCGGTTTGCCAACAAACGGTAAGTTCGAGGTCAACATAATGCTTTCATGCTAGGGAAACATATTGAACGATCCTTTGTCAGTGCAATGTTGCTTACACCCTGTTAACTTCTCTGGAATTACCTCGGCTTTTGGGGAAATCTTTTAGCTCTTTGGGATTTGGTTTTGATCTTGGTTTTTGGGGACCTTGTCATGCTGCCATGGATTCTTGTTTAACCAATGCTAATGGATTATACTTCATGTTATTTGCCTTTGGATCTTGGAAACTTTGCCTTTGCATTTAAGACTCTGTTTTGCCTATTGAACTTTTGCAACGTTATTTCTATGTTTATGATTTCGCTTTTTCTTCAGTAAACTACAAAACCTACAGCCTTGGTGTGTGGTGGTGTTTTGAGCAAGGTGAATCTATCCTGAGCTGCGACAGTACCAATCTGACTCCTGATTCTGACTCCTGCAGCTAAGACAACTTGTTCCCCTACCACGTCATTAATTCCGTGATTATCTTCACATTTTGGTTCATCCCACCCAGAGGAAAGCTTTGGCGACTGCAAGAAGTAAGGTGCTGCCATCATTGGCTCTTTTGGATAGTAGAGCTAAAAACATGAACCATGCCACATCACCATTCTTTGTTTGTTTGCCCCAAATACGATAATATATGGATGAAATAGAGGAATTCTATTTTTTCACAGTGTTCTCAATGGCAAGGGTGTTATAAAATTCCATACTTTCTGAACAACTCAGATGCATTCTTTTGTGAAGCTGTTGCAAATTTTAGTCTTGAGATCAGTAATGTTTGCGTATGTTTTCCTTTGTATCACTGACTTCCTCTTGTTGTAAATACCTGTGCTGTGACTTTGTTGTTGTATACCAATAAAGGCTGTGTGCGTGCGATTCTGGGAGCTGTAGCCCCCCAGATAGTAACTTTCCCAAACTCCAGCGAAGTACAAAGCATTGCTACTACATACACAGCACAGAATGATGGATATTTAGAGAACTAGAAGGTTTAAAGCAGTGGTTCCCAACCTTATGTTAACCAGGGACCACTTTGACCAGGGACCACTCTCCAACAAAAGGGTTATGAATAAGTTTTTGGTCAAGTTTAGATTTGGTTTGGTTATTTGGGGTGCTGATTCAGAAAACTGCATTGGATAGACCACATCAGCTCTAGTTTCTGATACAGAAAACATGCCATCCAATAGTTGTCATCTGTTCACCCCCAGCAAACCATATTTAATGTTCCTAATTCCAATAGACCTCACCACCTCTGAGGATGCTTGCCATAGATGCAGGCGAAACGTCAGGAGAAAATGCCTCTAGAACATGGCCATATAGCCCGAAAAAAACCCACAAGAACCTAGTGATTCCAGCCATGAAAGCCTTCGACAATACGTAGTCTCAGAACTAAGAGAGAGTTTCGCAAGACCACTCACTCTCGTTGCAACGGTGTTGTAACGGTAAGGCTGCGGATCACATTTTAGTTCTTTGGGACCACTGGTAGTCCATGGACCACAGGTTGGGAACCACTGGTTTAAAGGCATGAGAACTATGCAATATTCCTGCTTCTTGGCAGGGGGTTGGACTGGATGGCCCATGAGGTCTCTTCCAACTCTTTGATTCTATGATTCTATGATTCTACTCTTACACCGGGTTGCACACTCAGTTGGTTATGTCTCTGGGTGCATCTACATTGATGACATAATGCGGTTTGGCAACACCTTAAATCATGGGATTTGCATTTTGTTGAGGTGCCAGCACTCTTTGGCAGGGGAGGCTGAAGACTTAGTAAAACCACAACTCCCACAATTGTATAGCACTGAAAGTGCAGAATGCAGGTTGAGACTCCCTTATCCAAAATACTTGGAATGAGCAGTGTTTGGAATCTTGGATTTAGTTTTGAATATTTGGATAGTGGATAATGACATATCTTGGAGATGGAAGCTAGGTCTAAGCACAAAATTCATTGAAATTTCATATACACCTTGTATAAAAACCCTAAAGATAACTTTATATTTTTAACATTTTAGTGCAGAAACTAAAGTTTAGGTCCATTGAACCATTGGAAAGCAAAGGTCATGCTCTCTCTGCAACTTATGGAAACTTGCTACAAAACAGGAGCTTTTTTGTTGAGTTCCAGGGCCAGAGAAGCAGAGGGCGGAAACAGAAGAACGGCCTGCCTCAGGGGAGCGTGCTTGCTCCATCCATGTTCAACATCTACACAAATGACCTACCACTGCCAGAAGGGGCAGAGAGTTTCATCTATGCTGATGATCGTGCCATCACCGCTCAAGCAGGGAGCTTTGAGATGGTAGAACAGAAGCTCTCCGAAGCTTGAGTTGCTCTTACTGCCTATTACAGGGAAAACCAGCTGATCCCTAATCCATCGAAAACACAGACATACGCTTTTCACCTTAAGAACAGACAAGCATCCCGAGCTCTGAGGATTATTACCTGGGAAGGGATCCCACTGGAGCATTGCAGCGCACCCAAATACCTGGGAATCACTCTGGACCGTGCTCTGGCCTACAAGAAGCACTGCCTGAACATCAAGCAAAAAGTGGGCGCTAGAAACAATATCATATGAAAGCTGACTGGCACAACCTGGGGATCACAACCAGACACAGTGAAGACATCTGCCCTTGCGCTATGCTAGTCTGCTGCTGAGTACGCATGCCCAGTGTGGAACACATCCCACCACGCTAAAACAGTAGATGTGGCTCTTAATGAGACATGCCGCATTATCACGGGGTGTCTTCTCCAGTGGTGTAGGGTACAGACACCCCGTGATAATGTGGCATGTCAGTATTGCACCACCTGACATCCGCCAGGAAGTAGCAGCCAATAGTGAAAGGACCAAGGCAGAGAGATCTCCAGCTCATCCCCTGTTTGGCTATCAGCCAGCATGTCAACGACGTAAATCAAGAAATAGTTTCTAAGGTCTACAGAGACACTCGCTGGAACACCTCAGCAAGCGAGAGTCCAAAAGTGGCAGGCTCAAACCCAGAACCTCAACCAGTGGCTGATACCAAATGAGAGACTCCCCCCTGGGCACACAGAAGACTGAACAGACTGCGCTCTGGCACCAGGAGATGCAGAGCCAACCTCAAGAAATGGGGCCACAAAGTAGAATCCACGACATGCGAGTGTGGAGAAGAGCAAACCACTGACCACCTGCTGCAATGCACCCTGAGCCCTGCCACATGCACAAGGGAGGACCTTCTTATACTAACACCAGAGGCAAAGTGACCAGATACTGGTCAAAGGACATTTAATTAACTACCAAGCTTTCAAACTTTGTGTTTTGTTTGTTTGTTTGTTAAAAATGCAATACAACTGTTTGGTTTGCTCCTGACACAATGGATGGATAGATAGATAGATAGATAGATAGATGGAGACACTTTTGGATTTTGGAGCCTTTCAGATTGTTGAAGTCCAGCTAAGGGATGCTCAGGCCGGACTTCTTGGAATGTCGACATTGAGCCTTTCTAAGTGCTGAACAATCAAAGGTGTTTAATCGCCGATTATCGACACTTTCTGTTTCGACACTTTCTATTTCACACTTTCCATCTGATTTCTTCATTTTGTATGTAGGTCATGCCCAGCGGCTTTTTTTTGGCTGCAGTTAGCGCTTCAGCCCAATATGATTTATCTCTTGGCAATGCTTGTCTTGGAAGGTTTCGTCGGGCGTTTAAACGTGGAGGACACGCTTCTCGTCGCCCGCATCCACCGCTCTCCAAGGAATGCAGACAAACCGAATTCCTGGCTTTGTGAATCTGGAAGCCAGAGCGGCTGATGATGGGCACGAAAAGCTACCAGTTCTCCCCTCTCCCCAAATGGAAAGGCACAGGGATTGTCGCAAAGTGGAGAATCATAGAATCAAAGAGTTGGAAGAGACCTCATGGGCCATCCAGTCCAACCCCCTGCCTGAGAAGGTCTGCAGGAATCTCATGTCTCTCTGGAAGTGGTTTAAGAACTCTGTGTAGCTGGGAATTCCTTTCCTTTCTGTTCTATCTTGATGAAAACCTGAGGAGTCAGCTGAGTACGAAGAGTCTGGAAGCTGTTTTTATTGATTGACTAGCCGTCCCCTGCCACGCATTGCTGTGGCCCACATGGGGGTTCTGTGTGGGAGGTTTGGCCCCATTCTATCGTTGGTGGGGTCCAGAATGCTCTGTGACTGTAGGTGAACTATAAATCCCAGCAACTACAATTCCCAAATGTCAAGATTCTATTTTCCCCAAACTCCACCAGTGTTCACATTTGGGCATATGGAGTATTCATGTAGAGTTTGGCCCAGATTCATCATTGTTTGAGTCCACAGTGCTCTCTGGATGCAGGTGAACTACAACTCCAAAACCAAAGGGCACTGCCCACCAAACCCTTCCAGTATTTTCTGCTGGTCATGGGAGAACTGTGTGCCAAGTTTGGTTCAATTCCATCATTGGTGGGGTTCAGAATGCTCTTTGATTGTAGGTGAACTATAAATCCCAGCAACTACAACTCCCAAATGTCAAGGTCTATTTCCCCCAAACTCCATCTGCCCACCAAACCCTTCTAGTGTTTTCTGTTGCTCATGGGAGTCCTGTGTGCCAAGTTTGGTTCAATTCCATCATTGGTGGGGTTCAGAATGCTCTGTGATTGTAGGTGAACTATAAATCCCAGCAACTACAACTCCCAAATGTCAAGATTTTATTTTCCCCAAACTCCACCAGTGTTCACATTTACGCATATTGAGTATTTGTGTAGAGTTTGGTCCAGATCCATCATTGTTTGAGTCCACATTGATCTATGGGTGTAGGTGAACTACAACTCCAAAACCAAAGGACACTGCCCACCAAACCCTTCCAGTATTTTCCGTTGGTCATGGGAGTTCTGTGTGCCAAGTTTGGTTCAATTCCATCGTTGGTGGGGTTCAGAATGCTCTTTGATTGTAGCTGAACTATAAATCCCAGCAACTACAACTCCCAAATGACAAAATCAATTTTTTGAGTGAAGGACATACATTGGGTTGTTAGGTGTCTTGTGTCCAAATTTGGTGTCAATTCATCCAGTTGTTTTTGAGTTCTGTTAATCCCACAAACTAATATTACATTTTTATTTATATAGATTGATTGAATTTCTGTATTGTCTCCAAACTCAAATAAGCTTCCAAGACAATGAACAAAAAGACAAAAACTATTATAAATACACATTGAAGTATGGATGTTTCTCCACATTTGCCCATCATTCTTTGTGGATTAGAAATCTCTAGGTCCTCCAGGCTAACTTTCTCCAACCATGCTGGAGAACCTAGACAGCTCTAGAACAAAGGTCTTCTAGGTCCTCCAATGTGGTTCTCTGGCCGGCTTCCCACAGAAGTTGGTGACAGACCTGGAAACCTCTAGAGCAGTGGTTCTCAACCTGGGGTCCCCAGAGGTTTTTGGTCTTCAACTCCCAGAAATCCTAACAGCTGGTAAACTGGCTGGGATTTCTGGGAGTTGTAGGCCAAAAACATCTGGGGACCCCAGGTTGAGAACCACTGCTCTAGAGCGATGTGGTCTCTGATCTCCAGGTTTTTACTTTCACGGTGGTCCTGTGCCCCGAACATCAGTGAATGTGGAGGACTGGCTTCTCAAAAACACTTCTCAATAGGAACATAGTATCTAGATCTAGGGAAGTCCTGCTCCCCATGCTCTATTCCGCCTTGGTTAGACCACATCTGGAATATTGTGTCCAATTCTGGGCACCACAATTCAAGAGAGATATTGACAAGCTGGAATGTGTTCAGAGGAGGGTGACTAAAATGATCAAGGGTCTGGAGAACAGGCCCTATGAGGAGTGGCTTAAAGAGCTGAGTGTGTTTAGCCTGAAGAAGAGAAGGCTGAGAGGAGATATGATAGCCATGTATAAATATGTGAGAGGAAGTCACTGGGAGGAGGGAGCAAGCTTGTTTTCTGCTTCCCTGAGGACATGTAGCAATGGCTTCAAACTACAAGAGAGGAGATTCCACCTGAACATGAGGAAGAACTTCCTGACTGTGGGAGCCGTTCAGCAGTGGAACTCTCTGCCCCGGAGTGTGGTGGAGGCTCCTTCTTTGGAAGCTTTTAAACAGAGGCTGGATGGCCATCTGTCAGGGGTGCTTTGAATGCAATATTCCTGCTTCTTGGCAGAATGGAGTTGGACTGGATTGCCTAGGAGGTCTCTTCCAACTCTAGGATTCTAGGATTCTCAAAAACACCCCAAAGCAGTCTAGAACAATCCTAGAATTCAGTCTCGAAACAGCATTGAAAATCATGCGGGACATCGCCAAAGTTCATCAGAAAGCTCCACAGAGAGAGGTCCTTCTTGCTTTTGCAGCCAGATGTCTATAAATAGGAAATTTAAGCAGCCTGGTTTGGAAGAGTTCCTTCCAAAACCAGTTACTGAATCTATTCAAAGTTTGGACTCAGACCTGGGGCAGTTTTACATCTCAATTGCATTGTTGACATTGGTTACTGCTGATGCTAGAAAGGGAGTGAAGACCTTCTGCAATCTCTTGCATTCCCTGGGAAAAGAGACCCAAGACCGGTTTCCTTCTCAAGGAAAGACCAGATACAGCTCTGGTTTGTGAACTGAATGGGAAACTATTGGATTCTTGAGAAGAGTTGAAGCTTTAGGGCTGACTCATTAAACAATGTGAGTTGGTCACCCTGGGCAGCAAGTCCTATTAGAATCATAGAATCCAAGAGTTGGAAGAGACTTCCTGGGCCATCCAGTCCAACCGCATTCTGCCAAGAAGCAGGAATATTGCATTCAAATCACCCCTGACAGATGGCCATCCAGCCTCTGTTTAAAAGCTTCCAAAGAAGGAGCCTCCACCACACTCCGGGGCAGAGAGTTCCACTGCTGAACAGCTCTCACAGTCAGGAAGTTCTTCCTAATGTTCAGATGGAATCTCCTCTCTTGTAGTTTGAAGCCATTGTTCCATTGCGTCCTAGTCTCCAGGGAAGCAGAAAACAAGCTTGCTCCCTCCTCCCTGTGGCTTCCTCTCACATACTTATACATGGCTATCATGTCTCCTCTCAGGCTTCTCTTCTTCAGGCTAGACATGCCCAGCTCCTTAAGCTGCTCCTCATAGGGCTTGTTCTCCAGACCCTTGATCATTTTAGTCACCCCCCCCCCCCCTCTGGACACATTCCAGCTTGTCAATCTCTCTCTTGAATGGTGGTGCCCAGAATTGGACACAGTATTCCAGGTAAAGTGGTCTAACCAAAGCGGAATAGAGCATGGGGAGCATGACTTCCCTAGATCTAGACACTATGCTCCTCTTGATGCAGGCCAACATCCCATTGGCTTTTTTTGCCGCCACATCACGTTGTTGGCTCATGTTTAACTTGTTGTCCACGAGGACTCCCAAGATCTTTTTCACATGTCCTGCTCTCGAACTATTCTGCTACCCCTCTATTCTGCTTTAGTTAGACCACACCTGGAATATTGTGTCCAATTCTGGGCACCACAATTCAAGAGAGATATTGACAAGCTGGAATGTGTCCAGAGGAGGGCGACTAAAATGATCAAGGGTCTGGAGAACAAGCCCTATGAGGAGCGGCTTGGGGAACTGGGCCTGTTTAGCCTGAAGAAGAGAAGGCTGAGAGGAGACATGATAGACATGTATAAATATGTGAGAGGAAGCCACAGGGAGGAGGAGGGAGCAAGCTTGTTTTCTGCTTCCTTGGAGACTAGGATGCGGAACAATGGCTTCAAACTACAAGAGAGGAGATTCCACCTGAACATGAGGAAGAACTTCCTGACTGTGAGAGCCGTTCAGCAATGGAACTCTCTGCCCCGGAGTGTGGTGGAGGCTCCTTCTTTGGAAGCTTTTAAACAGAGGCTGGATGGCCATCTGTCGGGGGTGCTTTGAATGCAATATTCCTGCTTCTTGGCAGAATGGGGTTGGACTGGATGGCCCAGGAGGTCTCTTCCAACTCTAGGATTCTCGGATTCTCAAAAACACCCCAAAACAGTCTAGAACAATCCTAGAATTCAGTCTCGAAACAGCATTGAAAATCACACAGGGCATTGCCAAAGTTCACCAGAAAGCTCCACAGAGAGAGGTTCTTTTTGCTCTTGCAGCCAGATGTCTATAAATAGGAAATTTAAGCAGCCTGGTTTGGAAGAGTTCCAATCTAGGCTTCAGAACCTTCAAAGTTTGGACTCAGACCTGGGGCAGTTGTACCACCTCAATTGCATTGTTGACATTGGTTACCACTGATGCTAGAAAGGGAGTGAAGACCTTCCGCAATCTCTTGCATTTCCGGGAAAAGAGACCCAAGACCGGTTTCCTTCTCAAGGAAAGACCAGCTACAGCTCTTGTTTGTGAACTGAATGGGAAACTATTGGATTCTTGGGAAGAGTTGAAGCTTTAGGGCTGACTCATTAAGCAATGTGAGTTGGTCACCCTGGGCAGAAAGTCCTATTAGAATCATAGAATCAAAGAGTTGGAAGAGACCTCCTGGGCCATCCAGTCCAACCCCATTCTGCCAAGAAGCAGGAATGTTGCATTTAAATCACCCCTGACAGATGGCCATCCAGCCTCTGTTTAAAAGCTTCCAAAGAAGGAGCCTCCACCACACTCCGGGGCAGAGAGTTCCACTGCTGAACAGCTCTCACAGTCAGGAAGTTCTTCCTCATGTTCAGATGGAATCTCCTCTCTTGTAGTTTGAAGCCATTGTTTCGCATCCTAGTCTCCAGGGAAGCAGAAAACAAGCTTGCTCCCTCCTCCTCCCTGTGGCTTCCTCTCACATATTTATACATGGCTATCATATCTCCTCTCAGCCTTCTCTTCTTCAAGCTCAACATGCCCAGTTCTCTAAGCCGCTCCTCATAGGGCTTGTTCTCCAGACCCTTGATCATTTTAGTCGCCCTCCTCTGGACACATTCCAGCTTGTCAAGTGTACCGGGAGTCTGAAGTATGTTCACCAGGAATGTATGAAGAAGTGGCTACAATCCAAGATCAACTCAGGTTCCTCATTGGAAGCCGTAACTACTTGTGAATTGTGTAAAGAGAAACTGCACCTCAATCTTGACGATTTTGATATCCAAGAGCTTCATAGAGCACATGCAAATGAACAAGCAGACTACGAATTTATCAGTTCTGGGCTTTACCTTGTAGTGTTGTTACACTTGTGTGAACAACGCTTTTCAGATATGCTGGGAACTACAAGTGAGGCTAACACATGTGTCCGGTTTATTAATCTTGAATTGTGGCACCCAGAATTGGACACAATATTCCAGGTGTGGTCTAACCAAAGCAGAATAGAGGGGTAGCATTACTTCCCTGGACCTAGACACTAGGCTCCTATTGATGCAGGCCAAAATCCCATTGGCTTTTTTTGCCGCCACATCACATTGTTGGCTCATGTTCAACTTGTTGTCCACGAGGACTCCAAGATCTTTTTCACACGTACTGCTCTCGAACACGGCACACCGGGCACGGACTCTCAGTATCCATGGTCCTTAGAGCTTTAAACCTCAAATAGGAGACTTACAGAAGGCAGAAACCCAACTTTGGGGATGTTAGGAGGGCCAAATCTTCCTGAAACACATCTTTCTACCTTCTCATAGATACTGACGCTATCTAACGGTAGGGCTGGCCCGGGTGTGTTTTTTAGAAACTATCCATCACGAACTGACTTGACATGGGATTTAACAGGTAGAGAGGCACCTTTCACCTGCGGAGGTATGTGTGTCATCTTCCTTCCCACCGCTTTGGCCCTCTGCCCGCCCCTGACAGGAGAATGTTTCCCCTCCTGAGCCGAAATGGCCTCGAACAAAGGCCGGGGGAGATGTTCCGATGACGAGGGTTACGCAGGGCCGCCGAAGTGACAAGACATTCCTGTCCAGGAAAGGCTTCTGTTTTGTGTTGGCGCACTTTGCGGGCAGCCTACGTGCTTCGCTGCCAGAGCACACAGACACGCCGAGAGAGAGGAACTCCACAGCTTCTTTGTTTCTGACTTTTTTTGGTTTCCATTAGTATGGGTGGGGTGGATTTTTTTTTTCTGAAAAGTGTGAGTGAGCGCTGGGGAGGTGTGCCATCCTGCCGAACCCCTTTCAATGGCCTTCACATTGATGCAATGCATGGAACGCTTGGGTTCTGAAAACACGCATTTTGAAAACCTTTCTCCTTCTCCTTCTGCAACTTCAATTTCTCTCTTGGCAGAGAGAAATCAAACCAACAACAACAACAACAGGTTGCAATAGGTGACACTCTTCTTTGTGGAGACCCCATTCCTCCTAGGGAGCATTCTTCCCATCCCCATCCCCATCATCATCCCCATCCCTCAATATCCTACATTGCCAACTTAGGGTGCATTCGCATGGTACATTAATGCACTTTGACACCACTTTCATTGCTGTGGCTCCATGCTGTGGAATCCTGGGATTTGTAGTTTGCCGTGGCAGAGAAAGCGAAAGGCCTTGTAACACTGCAATGCTCATGATTCCAGTGAAAGTTAGAACCTTCCCTCCCTCTTTCTCCTTTTTTCTTTCACTTCATCCTTCCTTCCTTCCTTCCTTCCTTCCTTCCTTCCTTCCTTCCCTCCCTCGCTCCCTCCCTCTTTCTCTCTTTCCTTCCCTCTTTCATTTTTTGTTTCTTTCTCTCCTTCCTTCTTTACCTTTCTTTCTTTCCTTCTCTCCTTCCCTTCTTCTTTCCCTCTTTTTCTTCCTCTTCTTCTTCCTTCCTTCTCTACCTGTTTCTTTTCTCACTTCCTTTGCTCTTTGGTTCCTTCCTTCCATCCTTCCTTCCATCCCTCTTTCTCTCTTTCATTCCTTCTCTCCTTCCTTCCCTCTTTCATTTTTTTGTTTCTTTCCCTCCTTCCTTCTCTACCTTTCTTTCTTTCCTTCTCGCCTTCTTTCCCTCTTTCTCTCCCTCCTTCTCTCCTTCCTTCTTTCTCTTTCTTTCTTTCCTTCTTTCTCTCCCTCCTTCTCTCCTTCTCTATCTTTCTTTCCTTCTTTCTCTCCTTCCCTCCTTCTTTCCCTCTTTCTCTCCCTCCTTCTCTCCTTCCTTCTTTCTCTTTCTTTCCTTCTTTCTCTCCTTCCCTCCTTTCCCTCCTCTCCCACCTTCTCCCCTTCTCTATATTTCTTTCTTCCCTTCTTTCTCCCCTCCCCTCCTTCCTTCCCTCTCCCTCCTTCTCTCCTTCCTGCCTTCTCTATCTTCCTTTCTTCCCTTCTTTCTCTCCTCCCCTCCTTCTTTCCTTCTTTCTCTCCCTCCTCTCCCACCTTCTCTCCTTCCTTCCTTCTCTATCCTTCTTTCTCTCCCTCCGTCTCTCCTTCTCCCCTTCCTTCTTTCTTTCCTTCTTTCTCTCCTTCCCTCCTTCTTTCCCTCTCCCACCTTCTCTCCTTCCTTCCTTCCTTCTCTACCCTTCTTTCTCTCATTCCTTCTCTCCTTCCCTCCTTCCCTCCTTCCTTCCTCCTTCCTTCCCCCTTTCTGTGTATGTGTTTTGTGTGTATATATGCATATATGTGTGTATATATGTGTGTATATGTGTGTGTGTGTATATATATATGGTTTTGCACATGCATTGTAATTTTTTTTTGGGGGGGGTTGGATTTTTAAGTCCCCTCTGCTCTGTTTTTCAGTATTTTTATGAGTGATGGTCACTCGTTGGCCTGAGAGGTGTCTTGTGTCCCAATTTGGTGTCAATTCGTCCCGTGGTTTTTGAGTTGTGCTAAATCCCACAAACAAACATTACATTTTTATTTATATAGATGTAGTTGCTGCAAAAGCCATGCATCTGGGATTGAAATGTTCTCAACTTGGAAATTATCTTTTTTTAAAAAACCAAAACATAATAGGTCTCACAATAGGAATCATAGAATCAAAGAGTTGGAAGAGACCTCATGGGCCATAATCCAGTCCAACCGCATTCTGCCAAGAAGCAGGAATATTGCATTCAAAGCACCCCTGACAGATGGCCATCCAGCCTCTGTTTCAAAGCTTCCAAAGAAGGAGCCTCCACCACACTCCGGGGCAGAGAGTTCCACTGCTGAATGGCTCTCACAGTCAGGAAGTTCTTCCTCATGTTCAAATGGGATCTCCTCTCTTGTAGTTTGAAGCCATTGTTCCCTTGCGTCCTAGTCTCCAGGGAAGCAGAAAGGAAGCTTGCTCCCTCCTCCTCCCTGTGAGTTTCTCTCACATATTTATACATGGCTATCATATCTCCTCTCAGCCTTCTCTTCTTCAGGCTAAACATGCCCAGCTCTTTAAGCCACTCCTCATAGGGCTTGTTCTCCAGACCCTTTATGGCACACAGAACTCCCACGATGAACAGAAAATATATATCAGTGATTGGTTGGGTGGGGCGGGGCGCCAAAATACTGTTTGCTTACCGTTGAAAATTTCCTAGGGTTGCCTCTGCCTGCAGACCTTGTAAAACTACAGCTCCCATGAGTCTATTGCACAGAGCCATGGCAGTTAAAGTGATGCAGATGCACCCTAAGGCTTGCTTCTGATTCTGACCTACGGAGGAATGGATCGAGATAGAAAGTGTTCCTCAGGAGAAGATCGTTTCCCAGGCTATAATTAGAGCGCTCTCCTTCGTTATGCTTGCAGAAGAGGCACATCGTTTCAATGAAGAGCAGACTTCATTGAAATCACACCGAGTTCTTTAGGTACCCTTTATTTATTTATTTATTTATTTTCCAAATAAGAAGCAGCCAGGTGTTCAAAGAGTGATTTTGGAACGCATCCCAGGCACTAATTGGATTGAACCAAAATGATTCCTATGGTGAGCAGCAGGCCAGAAAAGGAAAAGAGTCTGCCTTTGTTGCCTGCGGCCTCAGTCGGTCTCCCTATTCCTGTGTAATCGGTACTGTTCGGTCTTCCAGGAGCATGGTTTGCATTGCCTTTTAGCTGCATGGGATAGCATTCCTTTGCATTTCCCCATAGAATCATAGAATCATAGAATCAAAGAATTGGAAGAGACCTCATGGGCCATCCAGTCCAACCCCCTGCCAAGAAGCAGGAATATTGCATTCAAAGCACCCCCAACAGATGGCCATTCAGCCTCTGCTTAAAAGCCTCCAAAGAAGGAGCCTCCACCACACTCCAGGGCAGAGAGTTCCACTGCTGAATGGCTCTCACAGTCAGGAAGTTCTTCCTCATGTTCAGATGGAATCTCCTCTCTTGTAGTTTGAAGCCATTGTTCCATTGCGTCCTAGTCTCCAGGGAAGCAGAAAACAAGATTGCTCCCTCCTCCTCCCTGTGGCTTCCTCTCACATACTTATACATGGCTATCATATCTCCTCTCAGCCTTCTCTTCTTCAGGCTAAACATGCCCAGGTCCTTAAGCCGCTCCTCATAGGGCTTGTTCTCCAGACCCTTGATCCTTTGAGTCGCCCTCCTCTGGACACATTCCAGCTTGTCAATATCTCTCTTGAATTGTGGTGCCCAGAATCGGACACAATATTCCAGGTGTGGTCTAACCAAAGCAGAATAGAGGGGTAGTTGCAGTGGGAGTTTCAGTCGGATGAGGCGCCAGCACCCTTTGGCAAAGAAGCCTGCAGACAGGGGCGGCTCAACCCATTACGCAAAGTAAGCCTTTGCAGTTGATTTTGCCCAGGGGCGCTCTTGAGGCGAGTTGTAGTTACTGGGATGTATAGTTCACCTAAAATCAAAGAGCATTCTGAACTCCACTAATGATGGCATTGAACCAAATATGGCACACAGAACTCCCACGACAAACAGAAAATATATATATCAGTGATTGGTTGGGTGGGGCGGGGCGCCAAAATACTGTTTGCTTACCGTTGAAAATTTCCTAGGGTTGCCTCTGCCTGCAGACCTTGTAAAACTACAGCTCCCATGAGTCTATTGCACAGAGCCATGGCAGTTAAAGTGATGCAGATGCACCCTACGGCTTGCTTCTGATTCTGACCTACGGAGGCTATAATTAGAGCGCTCTCCTTCGTTATGCTTGCAGAAGAGGCACATCATTTCAATGAAGAGCAGACTTTGGCAATTACACCGAGTTCTTTAGGTGCCCTTTATTTATTTATTTATTCCCAAATAAGAATTAGCCAGGTGTTCAAAGAGTAATTTTGGAACGCATCCCAGGCACTAATTGGATTGAACCAAAATGATTCCTATGGTGAGCAGCAGGCCAGAAAAGGAAAAGAGTCTGCCTTTGTTGCCTGCGGTCTCGGTCGATCTCCCTATTCCTGCGTAATCGGTACTGTTCGGTCTTCCAGGAGCATGGTTTAGAAAGTATCTGTCAGGTTTTACAATGTATTGTAATGTAATATAGCTGAGTCATGCACTGCTAATGGGCTTCTATTGGAAATGCTGAGTCATGCATTAACTGTATATAGGGAATCATTTGGGGAATGTGTTCTGGCCTAGTCCAGGTGATTGCGAATCATGTAAGCTTGGGTCTGAGTTAAGTTAATGAGTTGGGAACCAATCAGAGATTGCTATGTGTAATTGTATAGAATTGTATATAAGGAAGTCATGTACAGTGTATTCTCTCTCCTTGTGCTGTGATGTTGTTTGTCGAAGGCGATGTGTAATTAAAAGAACCTGTCTGCTAAGACAAGATATAACTGTGTGCTGTGGTAAGTTTGTAATATCATCTAGACTGGGGGAAAGACAATGGTTATTTATTTATTATTTATTTATCATGTCATCAGCAACCATACCATTGTATTTCAATTCTAACAGAACAAAACAAACACACAGATTAAAAAGAAAAGAAAAAGAAAGAAAAAAAACACACAGATTTTGCAAACTTGGTAGCTGGTTAAATGTCCTTTGACCAGTATCTAGCCACTTGGAGTACTTCTGGTGTTGCCGCAAGAAGGTCCTCCCTTGTGCATCATGTGGCAGGGCTCAGGGTGCATTGCAGCAGGTGGTCAGTGGTTTGCTCTTCTCCGCACTGGACTGGACCCTTTTGACTAAGGAGTTGTTTTTGCTATCTTTATGTTTTGGTCTATTAAAACAGCCAGCAAGTGAGTGCTGTTTTAATTAAACTGTTTGATAAAACTGGGAGTTTGATTCATCTCTACCTAAATAAGGACTCCACTTTCTGGCCCCATTTCTGAAGGTTGGCTCTGCATCTCGTGGTGCCAGAGCGCAGTCTCTTCAGCGCCTTCCAAGTCGGCCAGTCCTCTGTGTGCCCAGGGGGGAGTCTCTCATCTGGTATCACCCATGAATTGAGGTGCTGGGTTTGAGCCTTCCACTTTTGGACTCTCGCTTGCTGGGGTGTTCCAGCGAGTGTCTCTGTAGATCTAAGAAAACTATTTCTTTATTTAAGTCGTTGACGTGCTGGCTGATACCCAAACAAGGGATGAGCTGGAGATGTCTCTGCCTTGGTCCTTTCACTATTAGCTGCTACTTCCCGGCGGATGTCAGGTGGTGCAATACCAGCTAAACAGTGTAATTTCTCCAGTGGTGTGGGGCGCAGACACCCCGTGATAATGCGGCATGTCCCATTATGAGCCACATCCACTGTTTTAGCGTGGTGAGATGTGTTCCACACTGGGCATGCATATTCAGCAGCAGAGTAGCATAGCGCAAGGGCAGATGTTTTCACTGTGTCTGGTTGTGATCCCCAGGTTGTGCCAGTCAACTTTCGTATGATGTTGTTTCTAGCACCCACTTTTTGCTTGATGTTCAGGCTGTGCTTCTTGTAGGTAAGATCATGGTCCAGAGTGACTCCCAGGTATCTGGGTGCGCTGCAATGCTCCAGTGGGATTCCTTCCCAGGTAATCATCCTCAGAGCTCGGGATGCTTGTCTGTTCTCAAGGTGAAAGGCGCATGTCTGTGTTTTAGATGGATTAGGGATCAGTTGGTTTCCCCTGTAACAGGCAGTTAGAGCACCTAGAGCTTCGGAGAGCTTCTGTTCAACCATCTCAACCTGCTTGAGTGGTGATGGCACGGTCATCAGCATAGATGAAGCTCTCTGTCCCTTCTGTGGCTGGTCATTTGTGGCTGGTCATTTGTGTAGATGTTGAACATGGATGGAGCGAGCACGCTCCCCTGAGGCAGGCCCTTCTTCTGTTTCCGCCATCTGCTTCTCTGGCCCTGGAACTCAACAGAAAAGCTCCTGTTTTGTAGCAGGTTTCCTATGAGGCGGGTGAGGTGGTCGTCCTTTGTGATATTATACATTTTTCTCAGGAGGAGGTGGTGATTGACAGTATCATAGGCTGTGACAATGGTAAAACTGACAATGGTAGAACTGTAAAAGTGTCTGTAAAAGGTTCCAGAGAGACTGCAGGCTGTGGGAGCAGTTGACTGGAAATACTGTGCAGGAAGAAGCTACTGGAAAGCGCTGAAGTTGTGCAACTGATCTGCTGCTGAATTGTGAAGTTAATCTCAACAGTATCTCTTTGGGTTAGGAGTACGCCCTTTTTCCTGGGGTTGAGATCTCCATTTTGGAATCTCGCCTTCCTCTTTTAGTAGAGAAAAGAACCTCAGATGTGCTGTTGGTCAGGCAGGTAGCTCTGAAAAGCCATTGTGAGTACAATTGAGATAGATAGATAGATAGATAGATAGATAGATAGATAGATAGATAGAATAGCAATTGAGTTATTGGGTTATTTAGACAGAGAAGCTGATTGAGTTATAGATCGATATAGAGATAAAGAGAAGTGCTGGACTAGGACCCTTGAGAAATAGGGAAAAAGAGTTTTTGAGTACTGGGTTGTTGTAGGTTTTTTCGGGCTATATGGCCATGGTCCAGAGGCATTCTCTCCTGACGTTTCGCCTGCATCTATGGCAAGCAACCTCAGAGGTAGTGAGGTCTGTTGGAACTAGAAAAAGGGGTTTATATATCGGTGGAATGACCAGGGTGGGACAAAGGGCTCTTGTCTCCTGGAGTAGGTGTGAATGTTTCAACTGATCACCTTGATTAGCATATAATGGCCAGACAGTGCCTGGAGCAAACTTTTGTTGAGAGGTAATTAGATGCCCTTGTTTGTTTCCGCTCTATTTTTGTGCTGTTGTAATTTTAGAGTTTTTTAATACTGGTAGCCAGATCCCATTCACCTTCATGGTTTCCTCCTTTCTGTTGAAATTCTCCACATGCTTCTTGTGGATTTCAGTGGCTTCTCTGTGTAGTCTGGCATGGTGGTTGTGAGAGTGGTCCAGCATTTCTGTGCTCTCAAATAAAATGCACACACTATCTAACATGGGAAGGGTCCTTGTTGTTGATAGTGTCTTGTCAAATTGACCAAGGCTTAACCCTTATGATCCAGTCTGGTGTCCTTGTCCTTAGCAAAACTATAAGTTACTATCTTTTATTGGGGGGGGGGGTGGTCATGTTCGACTTCAGTTACATTCAATATATTTTCCAATATGTATATGATGTATTTCCATCATGTCTTCATCAAAACCTCACATCACTTCAGCATCGGTAACATCAAGACCGTTCTCAGTTCTGAGTTGTACATTGGCACATGTCATATGTTCCATAGTTGATGGTGGTTGCTGGTGGTAGACCTGGCAGTTGGTGATGGAAGGGTTAATGTAAGTCTTGGTTCTAAAGGGCTGAGTAGTTTGTAAGTAACAGTTTACAGGTAAAAGCAATTAAGTGTGGAGGTATGCATGGGACAGGTTACAGCTGGGTGTAACTGGATTTAAGGAGCTAACCTTGGGACTGATCTTTGGGGAAAAGTATCTGTTGTATTTTGGTGGTGGATGCTGCTGGTTTTCCCCCCAGGTCTGTTGGATTTTCAGTATCCTGACCTGTCTGCTGTAATCTTGGAAACCAGGAACCTTGAACCTTTGGACTGTCTTTTGACTACGGTATAGACCAAGGGTCTATACAAGCCGCTCTAAACACCTTTGCAGAAGCATACGAGAAGCTCGGCCTGTCATTGAACATTGAAAAAACCAAGGTTCTGTTCCATCAGACACCAGCCGCCCCCTCTCCAATGCCAGTGATACAGCTTAATGGTGTAACATTAGAAAATGTCGATCATTTCCGCTCCCTTGGAAGCCACCTCTCCACCTAAGTCAACATCGACACCGAAATACAACACCGCCTGAGCTTTGCGAGTGTAGCATTTTTCCGAACGAAGCAGAGAGTGTTTGAGGACTGGGACATCCATAGGGAGACCAAGGAGCTTGTCTATAAAGCTATTGTCCTCCCAACCCTGCTATACGCCTGTGAGACGTGGACTGTCTACAGACGTCACATGCAACTCCTGGAACGATTCCATCAGCGCTGCCTCCGGAAAATCCTGCAAATCTCTTGGGAAGACAGGTGGACAAACGTCAGTGTGCTGGAAGAAGCAAAGACCACCAGCATTGAAGCAGTGGTCCTCCGCCACCAACTCCGCTGGACCGACCACGTTGTCCGGATGCCCGACCACCGTCTCCCAAAGCAGTTGCTCTACTCCGAACTGAAGAACGGAAAACGGAATGTTGGTGGACAGGAAAAGAGATTTAAAGATGGGCTGAAAGCCAACCTTAAAAACTCTGGCATAGACACTGAGAACTGGGAAGCCCTGGCCCTTGAGCGCTCCAGCTGGAGGTCAGCTGTGACCAGCAGTGCTGCAGAATTCGAGGAGGCACGAATGGAGGGTGAAAGGGAGAAGCGTGCCAAGAGGAAGGCGCGTCAAGCCAACCCTGACCGGGATCACCTTCCACCTGGAAACCAATGCCCTCACTGCAGAAGAAGATGCAGAGCAAGAATAGGGCTCCACAGCCACATACGAACCCACAAGAACACTGGAAGACAATCATCCTCGGAAAACGAGGGATCGCCTAAGTAAGTAAGTAAGTAAACTCTTGATTCCTGGACTTTGTTTATTGAACTTTTGGCGTTTGACCACTGGACTGGACCCTTTGACTACGGTGTAGCTTTTGCTATCAGTTTTTGTTTATTTTGTGGCTGAGTGCTATCTTTATGTTTTATATTTTGGTCTATTAAAACAGCCAACACGTTTTAATTAAACTGTTTGATAAAACTGGGAGTTTGGTTCATCTCTGCCTAAATAAGGCAGAGCCCTGGCAACGTGGCAGCTATGGAACTCCCTTCCCCAGCTCCATTAGATCTACCCCCCTCCCTCCTGGCCAGGTATCCTCACACTGTTGGTGGTGGATGCTGCTGGTTTTCCCCCCAGGTCTGTTGGATTTTTCTGTATCCTGACCTGTCTCCTGTAATCTTGTAACCCTGGAACCTTTGGACTGGCTTTTGACTACGGTATAGACTCTTGATCCCTGGACTTTGTTTATTGAACTCTTGGCATTTGACCACTGGACTGGACCCTTTTGACTAAGGAGTTGTTTTTGCTATCTTTATGTTTTGGTCTATTAAAACAGCCAGCAAGTGAGTGCTGTTTTAATTAAACTGTTTGATAAAACTGGGAGTTTGGTTCATCTCTACCTAAATAAGGCAGAGCCCTGGCAATGTGGCAGCTATGGAACTCCCTCCCTCCTGGCCAGGTATCCTCACACTGTTGGTGGTGGATGCTGCTGGTTTCCCCCCCAGGTCTGTTGGATTTTTCTGTATCCTGACCTGTCTCCTGTAATCTTGGAACCCTGGAACCTTTGGACTGGCTTTTGACTACGGTATAGACTCTTGATCCCTGGACTTTGTTTATTGAACTCTTGGCATTTGACCACTGGACTGGACCCTTTTGACTAAGGAGTTGTTTTTGCTATCTTTATGTTTTGGTCTATTAAAACAGCCAGCAAGTGAGTGCTGTTTTAATTAAACTGTTTGATAAAACTGGGAGTTTGGTTCATCTCTACCTAAATAAGGCAGAGCCCTGGCAATGTGGCAGCTATGGAACTCCCTCCCTCCTGGCCAGGTATCCTCACACTGTTGGTGGTGGATGCTGCTGGTTTCCCCCCCAGGTCTGTTGGATTTTTCTGTATCCTGACCTGTCTCCTGTAATCTTGGAACCCTGGAACCTTTGGACTGGCTTTTGACTACGGTATAGACTCTTGATCCCTGGACTTTGTTTATTGAACTCTTGGCATTTGACCACTGGACTGGACCCTTTTGACTAAGGAGTTGTTTTTGCTATCTTTATGTTTTGGTCTATTAAAACAGCCAGCAAGTGAGTGCTGTTTTAATTAAACTGTTTGATAAAACTGGGAGTTTGGTTCATCTCTACCTAAATAAGGCAGAGCCCTGGCAATGTGGCAGCTATGGAACTCCCTCCCTCCTGGCCAGGTATCCTCACACTGTTGGTGGTGGATGCTGCTGGTTTCCCCCCCAGGTCTGTTGGATTTTTCTGTATCCTGACCTGTCTCCTGTAATCTTGGAACCCTGGAACCTTTGGACTGGCTTTTGACTACGGTATAGACTCTTGATCCCTGGACTTTGTTTATTGAACTCTTGGCATTTGACCACTGGACTGGACCCTTTTGACTAAGGAGTTGTTTTTGCTATCTTTATGTTTTGGTCTATTAAAACAGCCAGCAAGTGAGTGCTGTTTTAATTAAACTGTTTGATAAAACTGGGAGTTTGGTTCATCTCTACCTAAATAAGGCAGAGCCCTGGCAACGTGGCAGCTATGGAACTCCCTTCCCCAGCTCCATTAGATCTACCCCCCTCTCTCCTGGCCAGGTATCCTCACACTGTTGGTGGTGGATGCTGCTGGTTTCCCCCCCAGGTCTGTTGGATTTTTCTGTATCCTGACCTGTCTCCTGTAATCTTGGAACCCTGGAACCTTTGGACTGGCTTTTGACTACGGTATAGACTCTTGATCCCTGGACTTTCTTTATTGAACTCTTGGCATTTGACCACTGGACTGGACCCTTTTGACGAAGGAGTTGTTTTTGCTATCTTTATGTTTTGGTCTATTAAAACAGCCAGCAAGTGAGTGCTGTTTTAATTAAACTGTTTGATAAAACTGGGAGTTTGGTTCATCTCTGCCTAAATAAGGCAGAGCCCTGGCAACGTGGCAGCTATGGAACTCCCTTCCCCAGCTCCATTAGATCTACCCCCCTCCCTCCTGGCCAGGTATTCTCAAACTGTTAGTGGTGGGTGCTGCTGGTTTTCCCCCCAGGTCTGTTGGATTTTTCTGTATCCTGACCTGTCTCCTGTAATCTTGGAACCCTGGAACCTTTGGACTGGCTTTTGACTACAGTATAGACCAGGGGTCAGGAACCTTCGGCCCTCCAGGTGTGGTGGACTTCAACTCCCACAATTCCTTGGGCCAAGGTAAGCCTTTGGGGCGAATGCCGAGCCTCAAGGAATTGTGGGAGTTGAAGTCCACCACACCTGGAGGGCCGAAGGTTCCTGACCCCTGGTATAGACTCTTGATCCCTGGACTTTGTTTATTGAACTCTTGGCATTTGACCACTGGACTGGACCCTTTTGACTAAGGAGTTGTTTTTGCTATCTTTATGTTTTGGTCTATTAAAACAGCCAGCAAGTAAGTGCTGTTTTAATTAAACTGTTTGATAAAACTGGGAGTTTGGTTCATCTCTACCTAAATAAGGCAGAGCCCTGGCAACGTGACAGCACATGGCCTATAGCAGTATTTCTCAACCTTCCTAATGCCGTAACCCCTTAATATAGTTCCTCATGTTGTGGTGACCTCCAACCATCACATTATTTTGCTACTTCATAAAGATTAATGAAATTGGAACTTTTAACTCTCTAGCTTGATACTTTGTGTTTCTTCTTGCCTGTAACTATCCCAATGCATGAAACTAACCTTTTCCAGGCTACAAGACTGCAGGCCTGCCCGAAATGCCTTCCTGGTGTTGTGGGGAGGCCGAAACTGCATCCCCACAAACCACGGATACGGAAACCCCCAGGGGCCCCCGTATCCGTGAGAAAATTTTGCTCCTGTTATTAATTGTAATGCAATTATCTGATAAGCAAGATGTATTTCCATTCACTGGACCAAATTCGGAACAAATACCCAATATGCCCAAATTTGAATAATGGTGGGGTTACCCCCCCCCCCCTCCGCACTATTGTGATTGATTTCGTCATTTGGGAGTTGTAGTTGCTGGGATTTAGAGTTCACCTACAATCAAAGAGCATTCTGAACTCCATTAGCGATGGAATTGAACCAAACTTGGCACACAGAACTACCATGGCCAACAAAAAGCACGGGAAGGGTTTGGTGGGCATTGACCTTGAGTTTGGAGTTGTAGTTCACCTACTTCCAGAGAGCACTGTGGACTCAAACAATGATGGATCTGGACCAAACTTGACATGAATACTCAATATGGCCAAACGTGAACACTGGTGGAGTTTGGGGAGAAATGGACCTTGACATTTTTGAGTTGTAGTTGCTGGGATTTATAGTTCACCTACACTCAAAGAGCATTCTGAACCCCTCCAAGAATTAAATTGGACCAAAATTTCCACACGGAACCCCCATGACAAACAGAAAATACTGTTGGTCTTTGGCGACCCCTCTGACACTCCCTGGCGACCCCTGCAGGGGTCCCGACCCCCAGGTTGAGAAAGACTGACCTATAGAGACTTGTATCATGACACATGTGCAGTTTCAGTGTCCTGCAGGGGTCCCGACCCCCAGGTTGAGAAACACTGACCTATAGAGACTTGTATCATGACACATGTGCAGTTTCAGTGTCCTGCAGGGGTCCCGACCCCCAGGTTGAGAAACACTGACCCCCTGCAGGGGTCCCGACCCCCAGGTTGAGAAACACTGACCTATAGAGACTTGTATCATGACACATGTGCAGTTTCAGTGTCCTGCAGGGGTCCCGACCCCCAGGTTGAGAAACACTGACCCCCTGCAGGGGTCCCGACCCCCAGGTTGAGAAACACTGACCTATAGAGACTTGTATCATGACACATGTGCAGTTTCAGTGTCCTGCAGGGGTCCCGACCCCCAGGTTAAGAAAGACTGACCTATAGAGACTTGTATCATGACACATGTGCAGTTTCAGTGTCCTGCAGGGGTCCCGACCCCCAGGTTGAGAAACACTGACCTATAGAGACTTGTGTCACGACACATGTGCAGTTTCAGTGTCCTGCAGGGGTCCCGACCCCCAGGTTGAGAAAGACTGACCTATAGAGACTTGTATCATGACACATGTGCAGTTTCAGTGTCCTGCAGGGGTCCCGACCCCCAGGTTGAGAAAGACTGACCTATAGAGACTTGTATCATGACACATGTGCAGTTTCAGTGTCCTGCAGGGGTCCCGACCCCCAGGTTGAGAAACACTGACCTATAGAGACTTGTGTCACGACACATGTGCAGTTTCAGTGTCCTGCAGGGGTCCCGACCCCCAGGTTGAGAAAGACTGACCTATAGAGACTTGTATCATGACACATGTGCAGTTTCAGTGTCCTGCAGGGGTCCCGACCCCCAGGTTGAGAAAGACTGACCTATAGAGACTTGTATCATGACACATGTGTAGTTTCAGTAACCTGCAGGGGTCCCGACCCCCAGGTTGAGAAACACTGACCCCCTGCAGGGGTCCCGACCCCCAGGTTGAGAAACACTGACCTATAGAGACTTGTGTCACGACACATGTGCAGTTTCAGTGTCCTGCAGGGGTCCCGACCCCCAGGTTGAGAAAGACTGACCTATAGAGACTTGTATCATGACACATGTGCAGTTTCAGTGTCCTGCAGGGGTCCCGACCCCCAGGTTGAGAAACACTGACCTATAGAGACTTGTATCATGACACATGTGCAGTTTCAGTGTCCTGCAGGGGTCCCGACCCCCAGGTTGAGAAACACTGACCTATAGAGACTTGTATCATGACACATGTGCAGTTTCAGTGTCCTGCAGGGGTCCCGACCCCCAGGTTGAGAAAGACTGACCTATAGAGACTTGTATCATGACACATGTGCAGTTTCAGTGTCCTGCAGGGGTCCCGACCCCCAGGTTGAGAAAGACTGACCTATAGAGACTTGTATCATGACACATGTGCAGTTTCAGTGTCCTGCAGGGGTCCCGACCCCCAGGTTGAGAAAGACTGACCTATAGAGACTTGTATCATGACACATGTGCAGTTTCAGTGTCCTGCAGGGGTCCCGACCCCCAGGTTGAGAAAGACTGACCTATAGAGACTTGTATCATGACACATGTGCAGTTTCAGTGTCCTGCAGGGGTCCCGACCCCCAGGTTGAGAAAGACTGACCTATAGAGACTTGTATCATGACACATGTGCAGTTTCAGTGTCCTGCAGGGGTCCCGACCCCCAGGTTGAGAAAGACTGACCCCCTGCAGGGGTCCCGACCCCCAGGTTGAGAAACACTGACCTATAGAGACTTGTGTCACGACACATGTGCAGTTTGAGTGTCCTGTGATAAATAGAAGTGGGTCAGGGGACATCTTTAATGAATGCCCCTCGTACCCCTCTGGCATGCATATATTTGCGCGCACACTTAGGACACACACACACACACACATGCAGGCGCCATGCTCCATCGAAAACTTGAGAACACGTTGTCTTGGGTGATTTCTGACACTGGTTCCTCCACTCATGACGAGGTTGCCTTTTGTCATCCGTGGGATTAGCCTGATCCCGCTCGAGGGCAGATTAACCTGCGCATTATCGTAATGCTTTTAAAGGTGAGCAAAACAGGAGAGCTGTGGACGGCCAAACCTTTGACAATCAAAGCATTCATTCCGGGACCTGGGCTTGAGGTTTTGCAGCCAGATAAAAATTCGGGTGCGGATTCTGTGCGCGCAGAAAGCGGCTTTCGTGAGCCATCCCTGCCGTTTAAACAGAACACGTTCCCACATTGTTTCCCCGTCGGGTGACAGCCGGACAAGGCGGGATACGCTCGCCTTGAGCAAAGCCGCAGGTGTGGCTTCGGCAGGTGGAGGGATGCCTTTGGCCTTCTTGGCATTTTTCTCCGCGATCCAATTTGTCTTGCAGGCTTTGCCTGTCACTGAAAGAGAAAAAGGTTAGCATTTGCCCCAGGCGCATAGGGAAAGAAAGGCAGGTCTCTCTCCCCGCGCAAGGGAGAGGTTTCGAAGTTTGCACACCCCTGACTACGACGCAGGTGTATCGGTTTGGGTCTGCTTTCCGCATATCTAGACAGACGACTGATATGGATTGGAAACAGAGGAGGAAAATTGTGAGCCAGGTACACCAACTCAATCAACTCAATCAATCAAAAACATATCCCACAGATAAGACCTACAACTGTGGGGAGAACATGAGTTGGAAGGGGCACCAGAGGCCATCTAGACTATCCACTTTCCATAGAGAAACCCACAGCCTACTAGTGTGTCAAACATGAGTTGGAGGGGGCTCCAGAGGTCATCTAGTCCATCCTCCTGCCATAGAGAAACCTACAGCGAAGGTCTACTAGTGTGTCAAACATGAGTTGGAGGTGCTGCAGAGGCCATCTAGTCCATCCTCTTGCCATAGAGAAACCCACAGCGAAGGTCTACTAGTGTGTCAAACATGAGTTGGAGGTGCTCCAGAGGCCATCTAGTCCATCTTCTTGCCATAGAGAAACTCACAGCGAAGGTCTACTAGTGTGTCAAACATGAGTTGGAGGTGCTCCAGAGGCCATCTAGTCCATCCTCCTGCTGTAGAGAAACCTACAGTGAAGGCCTACTAGTATGTCATACATGAATTGGAGGGGGCTCCAGAGGCCATCTAGACCATCCTCCTGCTTTAGACATGAGTTGGAGGGGGCTCCATCCTCCTGCCATAGACATGAGTTGGAGGGGGCTCCAGAGGCCATTTAGTCCATCCCCTTGTCACAGAGAAACCCACCGCAAAGGTCTACTAGTGTGTCAAACATGAGTTGGAGGGGGCTCCAGAAGCCATCTAGATTATCCTCCTGCCATAGACATGAGTTGGAGGGGGCTCCAGAGGCCATCTAGTCCATCTTCCTGCCATAGACATGAGTTGGAGGGGGCTCCAGAGGCCATCTAGTCCATCCTCCTGCCATAGACATGAGTTGGAGGGGGCTCCAGAGGCCATCTAGTCCATCCTTCTGCCATAGACATGGGTTGGAGGGGGCTCCAGAGGCCATCTAGTCCATCCTCCTGCTATAGAGAAACTCACAGTGAAGGCCTACTTGCATGTCAAACATGACTTGGCGGGGGCTCCAGAGGCCATCTAGTCCATCCTCTTGCCATAGAGAAACCCGCAGCGAAGGTCTACTAGTGTGTAAAACATGAGTTGGAGGGGGCTCTAGATGGCAAGAGGATGGACTAGATGGCCTCTGGAGGATGGACTAGATGGCTCCAGAAGCCATCTAGTCCACTCCTGCCAATAGACATGAGTTGGCGGTGGCTCCAGAGGCCATCTAGTCCATTCTCCTGCCATAGAAAAACCCACAACAAAGGCCTACTAGTGTGTCAAACATGAGTTGGAGGGGGCTCCAGAAGCCATCTAAACTATCCTCCTCCCATAGACATGAGTTGGAGGGGGCTCTAGAGACCATCTAGTCCATCCTCCTGCTATAGAGAAACCCACAGCGAACGTCTACTAATGTGTCAAACATGAGTTGGAGGGGGCTCCAGAGGCCATCTAGACTATCCTTCTCCCATAGACATGAGTTGAAGGAGGCTCCAGAGGCCATCTAGCCCATCCTCCTACCATAGAGAAACCCACATCGAAGGCCTACTAGTGTGTCAAACATGAGTTGGAGGGGGCTTCAGAGGACATCTAGACTATCTTCCTCCCATAGACATGAGTTGGAGGGGGCTCCAGAGGCCATCTAGTCCATCCTCCTGCCATAGAGAAACCCACATCGAAGGCCTACCAATGTGTCAAACATGAGTTGGAATGGGCTCCAGAGGACATCTAGACTATCCTCCTCTCATAGACATGAGTTGGAGGGGGCTCCAGAGGCCATCTAGTCTTTCCTCCTGCCATAGAGAAACCCACAGTGAAGGCCTACTTGCATGAGGAGAACATGGGTTGAAGATATAAGATAATTTGCATACATACTTGCATAGGAGGACACTATATACATATATAAATACAGGTACAGAAAATAGGTTGAACTAGTTGACCCTCCAGACTGACGTGGGCTTGCAGGGGCTCTCATGGCTTCGTTTTTGAGGTTTTGGCAAACCAAGTGGCCCCGGAGGGCTTGAGGAGCAGAGAGTTGGCCTCGGATGCTCACCCATCCTGCTTGGGGCTGGCAAAAGCCCAATCGCAGCCAAAGCACAATGCAAGGAGCAGCTGGGGATGAGTCAAAGCCAACCTGAGGTCAAGCAAAGGGTGTCACGAGGTGCCAGAAGTGGCAAGGAGTCTGCGGAGGAGGGAGGCTTCCTGGAGGGAGTCCAACTTCAAAGGCAAAGAGCAGCCCTTCCAGTTTCAGGAACACCTCAAGAGTGCATAGAATCGCCAAGGGAGAAGGGACCCCAAGGGCCATCCAGTCCAACCCCATTCGATAGAGTTACAAGCTGGGTAGATGCGGAGAATGCCGTGGATGGAGCGTACCTGGATTTCAGGAAGGCCTTCTTTGACAAGGTCCCCCATGACCTTCTGGCAAGGAAACTAGGCCAATGTGGGCGAGGCAAAACTACAGTGAGGTGGATCTGGAATTGGTTAAATGGATGAACCCAGAGGGTGATTCTCCCCAAGGCTTCCTCTTCCTCCTGGAAAGAAGTGATGAGCAGAGTGCCGCAGTGTTCCGTCCTGGGCCCGGTCCTGTTCAGGATCTTCATTAATGACTTAGATGAAGGGCGAGAAGGCAGGATCATCAAGTTTGCAGACGGGACCAAACTGGGAGGGAGAGCCAAGACTCCAGAGGACAGGAGCAGGAGTCAAAGGGATCTTGACAGATTAGAGAGATGATTGGCCAAAACTCACAAAATGAAGTTCAACAGTGACAAATGCAAGATACTCCACTTACGCAGAAAAAACAAAATGCAAAGATACAAAATGGGGGATGATGATGCCTGGGTCGAGAGCAGTGCGTGTGAAAAAGATCTTGGAGTCCTCGTGGACAACAAGTTAAACATGAGCCAACAATGTGATGTGGCGGCAAAAAAAGCCAATGGGATTTTGGCCTGCATCAATAGGAGCCTAGTGTCTAGATCTAGGGAGGTCATGCTCCCCATGCTCTATTCTGCTTTGGTGAGACCACACCTGGAATACTGTGTCCAATTCTGGGCACCACAATTCAAGAGAGATATTGACAAGGTGGAATGTGTCCAGAGGAGGGCAACTAAGATGATCAAGGGTCTGGAGAACAAGCCCTATGAGGAGCGGCTTAAGGAGCTGGGCATGCTTAGCCTGAAGAAGAGAAGGCTGAGAGGAGATGTGATAGCCATGTATAAATATGTGAGAGGAAGCCACAGGGAGGAGGGAGCAAGCTTGTTTTCTGCTTCCTTGGAGACTAGGACGCAATGGAACAATGGCTTCAAACTAAAAGAGAGGAGATTGCACCTGAACATGAGGAAGAACTTCCTGACTGTGAGAGCCGTTCAGCAGTGGAACTCTCTGCCCTGGAGTGTGGTGGAGGCTCCTTCTTTGGAAGCTTTTCAGCAGAGGCTGGATGGCCATCTGCCAGGGGTGATTTGAATGCAATATTCCTGCTTCTTGACAGAATGGGGTTGGACTGGATGATAGCCCAGGAGGTCTCTTCCAACTCTAGGATTCTATGATTCTATGATTCTAGGAGGCGCTGGTGGTTCAATTCTAAAGTCAATTCCGATTTTCACAGAAAAAAATGTTCAAAACTTTTCGAAACTTCCGAGACTTACGAATCCTTTCGTTAATGGTTTGAAAGTGTTATTTCCTGTTTCATTGGGTGGTCTTTACTTTGAAAGTAGTTGTTTTACTCCAGAAGCAGGGAAAAGCAAATGGAGGAAATTCCTTCCTTCTCTGGTTTAAACCTGGCTTCTCTGGCTTGAGTGAGGCCAGGGATCAGAAGCGGGGAAAAGCTGAACCATTTCCGACTCACTTCATGAGTCGTAACAAAAATGGAGGAAAAAACTTCGGAAGGGCAAAGGGACTTCTGGTGGTCTTAAAAACTTCAAAACTGCTTCGAAAAGGTAATTTTTCCAAATTTATTCCAAATTACGAAGATTCCGACGGTACCTCATCATGCCTAATATATATATCTATATCTATACACACACACATATACAAATGTGTGTGGACAACAAGCTGGGCTTTCCACAGAAGTTGAGGAAGCAGGAACCCATTTTGTTTCCTTCTGCTTCAGGGTAAGCTTTGTTTGAATTTAACAGCCTTCAGGGCTGCTTTCTTTGAGAGGCGGGGCTTCCTGAGTTTAAAAACTAACTGCTGAGAGGCGGAGCTTCCTGGTTATCCTATATAAACCAGTGTCTGAACCCAAGGGGCAGCTGGGCTTTCCACAGAAGTTGAGGAAGCAGGAACCCATTTTGTTTCCTTCTGCTTCAGGGTAAGCTTTGTTTGAATTTAACAGCCTTCAGGGCTGCTTTCTTTGAGAGGCGGGGCTTCCTGAGTTTAAAAACTAACTGCTGAGAGGCGGAGCTTCCTGGTTATCCTATATAAACCAGTGTCTGAACCCAAGGGGCAGCTGGGCTTTCCACAGAAGTTGAGGAAGCAGGAACCCATTTTGTTTCCTTCTGCTTCAGGGTAAGCTTTGTTTGAATTTAACAGCCTTCAGGGCTGCTTTCTTTGAGAGGCGGGGCTTCCTGAGTTTAAAAACTAACTGCTGAGAGGCGGAGCTTCCTGGTTATCCTATATAAACCAGTGTCTGAACCCAAGGGGCAGCTGGGCTTTCCACAGAAGTTGAGGAAGCAGGAACCCATTTTGTTTCCTTCTGCTTCAGGGTAAGCTTTGTTTGAATTTAACAGCCTTCAGGGCTGCTTTCTTTGAGAGGCGGGGCTTCCTGAGTTTAAAAACTAACTGCTGAGAGGCGGAGCTTCCTGGTTATCCTATATAAACCAGTGTCTGAACCCAAGGGGCAGCTGGGCTTTCCACAGAAGTTGAGGAAGCAGGAACCCATTTTGTTTCCTTCTGCTTCAGGGTAAGCTTTGTTTGAATTTAACAGCCTTCAGGGCTGCTTTCTTTGAGAGGCGGGGCTTCCTGAGTTTAAAAACTAACTGCTGAGAGGCGGAGCTTCCTGGTTATCCTATATAAACCAGTGTCTGAACCCAAGGGGCAGCTGGGCTTTCCACAGAAGTTGAGGAAGCAGGAACCCATTTTGTTTCCTTCTGCTTCAGGGTAAGCTTTGTTTGAATTTAACAGCCTTCAGGGCTGCTTTCTTTGAGAGGCGGGGCTTCCTGAGTTTAAAAACTAACTGCTGAGAGGCGGAGCTTCCTGGTTATCCTATATAAACCAGTGTCGCGCGCGCCTAACGGCGCGCGCGAACTCGTACACTCAGTAACCTATACTTTCACCCCTGCATACAGACAACAACATCAAACACACGCCAAGAGCATTAGCAACCTCCAGATGGAACAAACACGGAAACTTCCCATCTCATGCACAAGCTGTGGCATGTTCAGCTTTTTCACACTACAATTACTCAATTACATCTGCCCCAAGTGTACACAGATCACTCGCATGGAACACAGGATACGACAACTCGAGGACCTTATTAAGACCCTTAAGGACATTCAGGAACTTGAGCTCTTCTTAGACACCACTCACCACACTGGCCTAGACACGCAGCCCATATCACACCAACATTACAGGGAGGCTCAACAGAACAGCACCTCAGATGTGGACAACCCTCAGGCCTGGAGAAATGTCACCCTTAGAAGGACACATAGGACCCAGAAGCCTCCTCAGAATACCTCCACTCAGCTGCAGTTACACAATAGATTCCAAATTCTCACACAACTAGCACCTGACCAAGAAACACAACATATTGGGGAAGATCAGAATGGCTTAGATACTGATCAGTGGCTCATCCTTGATCAGTGTGCGGGGGATAGCCCTGACAGGGACAACACTTCACAACATTCACACTTGCACAATCCTGCAGGTGTACCATCCCCAACCATAGACCATGAGCAACAGGAAAACATACAGGAGAACCATAGGCTCTCGGATGAATCTCAATGGATTGTCCTTGACGAATGCACCGGGGATGTCGAGGAGGAGGACAACACTTCTCACCTACACAATACACACCAACAGGATCACTTCTCTGGAGACCTACACACCACATTGCACAAAAGGGGCGCTGTCATTCCTGAAAGTAAACAGGTCTTGGTAGTAGGCGACTCCCTCCTTAGAGGAACGGAAGCTGTCATTTCCAGACCGGATGGGATGGCTCGAGAAATATGCTGCCTACCGGGGGCAAAAATACACCATATCACTCAGAGGCTCACCAGGCTCCTCAAGCCCTATCACCGTCCTCCCCTCATGTTGATTCATGTAGGAACCAATGATACTGCAAGGCATACGTTTCAAAAGATCACAAATGATTTTCGAGCTCTAGGAGCAATGCTAAAAGAATGTAATGTACAGGTGGTCTTTTCATCCCTCCTCCCTGTTGTAAGACACGGACCCACAAGAGCCAGAAAAATAGTACAGGTCAATGACTGGCTTAGAAAATGGTGTCAGGAGGAACGCTTTGGCTTCCTCGACCATGGCCTGCTATTCCAGGAGGATGGCCTACTGGCAAGGGATGGGGTGCATCTCACACAAGCAGGAAAACACTTTTTTGCTCACAGACTCGCAAACCTCATTAGACGCACTTTAAACTAGGTCCACCGGGGGAGGGGGACAACAGCCTTGCGAACGCTACTTTACCCATAATGTCTGGGAATCGCCAGAAGGCTAAACGGAGGGCTGCACAAACACAACAAGGACCACGTACCAAAAGCACAATAATCCCAATTAAACAGCTCAAGGGAAGATTCCAGGGGCTCACATGTCTTTACACTAATGCACAGAGCATGGGAAATAAACAAGACGAACTCCAACTTCTAGCACAACACCACAAATATGACATCATAGCCATCACTGAAACCTGGTGGGATGACTCCTATCGCTGGAATGTAGATATCGAGGGGTATAACCTCTTTCACAGAAACCGAACAAAGGGGAGAGGAGGCGGAGTAGCCTTATATGTCAAAAACTCTTATGCTGCAGAAGAAATTCAAGACGGCAATCTGGGAAACCAGCTTGAAATCATCTGGATAAGAATCAAGGGAACTGGGACTCAAAAAGATGTCGTTGTAGGCGTCTACTACAGACCCCCAAGCCAGGAGGAAGATCTTGATGAAGTCTTCTGCCAACAGTTGACCAAACAGGCACAGAAAAGAGATGTAGTAGTCATGGGCGATTTCAACTATCCCGATATTTGCTGGAAAACAAACTCGGCCAAGAGTACAAGGTCCAACAAATTCCTCGCTTGCCTTGCAGACAATTTCATGGTCCAGAAGGTAGAAGAGGCAACAAGGGGATTGGCTACTCTTGATCTCATCCTAACAAATGCGGAGGACCTGATCGATGCGGTCGAAGTGGTAGGATCCTTAGGGGCAAGTGACCATGTGCTCCTGCAATTTGAGGTACAAAGGAAGGCCGAAACTAAGACAAGTCAAACCCGCATTTTGGACTTTAGGAGAGCTGATTTCCAAAAAATGAAGGAAACGCTGAGCAGCATTCCGTGGACACAGATACTAAAAGACAAGGGAGCTACGGATGGATGGGAACTTCTCAAGAGTGAAATACTCAAGGCGCAATTGCAAACCGTGCCAACAAAGAGAAAAAATAGGACAAGTGCAAAGAAGCCAGAATGGATGTCCAAAGAACTTCTAACTGTGCTAAGACACAAAAGAGACATGCACAAGAAGTGGAAAAAGGGAGAAATCACCAAAGAAGAATTCAAACAAATGGCCAACACCTGTAGGGAAAAGGTCCGCAAAGCTAAAGCAAAAAACGAGCTCAGACTTGCCAGGGACATTAAAAACAATAAAAAGGGCTTCTATTCTTATGTCAGTAGAAAAAGGAAAAACAAGGAGGCGATAGGACCTCTTCGAGGAGAAGATGGGGCAATGCTGACAGGGGATAGGGAAAAGGCAGAACTACTTAATGCCTTCTTTGCCTCGGTCTTCTCACAAAAAGAGAGTCTTCAACCTCAGCAAGATGGAGTGGATGAGGGATTGGAGGACATCCAACCCCAAATTGGGAAAGAAGTCGTCCAGGAATACCTGGCCGCTCTTAATGAGTTCAAGTCCCCAGGACCAGATCAACTACACCCAAGAGTATTGAAGGAACTAGCGGAAGTCATTTCGGAACCATTGGCAACCATCTTTGAGAGTTCTTGGAGAACGGGAGAAGTTCCAGCAGATTGGAGGAGGGCCAATGTGGTCCCAATCTTCAAGAAGGGAAAAAAGGACGACCCAAACAACTACCGTCCGGTCAGCCTCACGTCGATACCGGGCAAGATTCTGGAAAAGATTGTTAAGGAAGTGGTCTGCAAACACTTAGAAACAAATGCAGTCATCGCTAATAGTCAACATGGATTTATCAAAAACAAGTCATGCCAGACTAATCTGATCTCTTTCTTCGATAGAGCTACAAGCTGGGTAGATGCGGGGAATGCCGTGGATGTAGCGTACCTGGATTTCAGTAAGGCCTTCGACAAGGTCCCCCATGACCTTCTGGCAAGGAAACTAGTCCAATGTGGGCTAGGCAAAACTACGGTGAGGTGGATCTGTAATTGGTTAAGTGGACGAACACAGAGAGTGCTCACTAATGCTTCCTCTTCATCTTGGAAAGAAGTGACGAGCGGAGTGCCGCAGGGTTCCGTCCTGGGCCCGGTCCTGTTCAACATCTTTATTAATGACTTAGATGAAGGGCTAGAAGGCATGATCATCAAGTTTGCAGACGACACCAAATTGGGAGGGATAGCCAATAGTCCAGAGGACAGGAGCAGAATTCAAAACGATCTTGACAGATTAGAGAGATGGGCCAAAACTAACAAAATGAAGTTCAACAGTGACAAATGCAAGATACTCCACTTTGGCAGAAAAAATGAGATGCAAAGATACAGAATGGGGGACGCCTGGCTCGAGAGCAGTACGTGTGAAAAAGATCTTGGAGTCCTCGTGGACAACAAGTTAAACATGAGCCAACAATGTGATGTGGCGGCAAAAAAAGCCAATGGGATTTTGGCCTGCATCAATAGGAGCATAGTGTCTAGATCTAAGGAAGTAATGCTACCCCTCTATTCTGCTTTGGTTAGACCACATCTGGAATATTGTGTCCAATTCTGGGCACCACAATTCAAGAGAGATATTGACAAGCTGGAAAGTGTCCAGAGGAGGGCGACTAAAATGATCAAGGGTCTGGAGAACAAGCCCTATGAGGAGCGGCTTAGGGAACTGGGCATGTTTAGCCTGAAGAAGAGAAGGCTGAGAGGAGATATGATAGCCATGTATAAATATGTGAGAGGAAGCCACAGGGAGGAGGGAGCAAGCTTGTTTTCTGCTTCCTTGGAGACTAGGACACGGAACAATGGCTTCAAACTACAAGAAAGGAGATTCCATCTGAACATTAGGAAGAACTTCCTGACTGTGAGAGCCGTTCAGCAGTGGAACTCTCTGCCCCGGAGTGTGGTGGAGGCTCCTTCTTTGGAAGCTTTTAAACAGAGGCTGGATGGCCATCTGTCAGGGGTGATTTGAATGCAATATTCCTGCTTCTTGGCAGGGGGTTGGACTGGATGGCCCATGAGGTCTCTTCCAACTCTTTGATTCTATGATTCTATAATTAATTAATTAATTAATTAATTAAAATTCAGCTGTACAGTTGCTGCAAAGGGGCCATGCACTAGGGGAGATATATATATATATATATATATATATATATATATATATACTAGCCGTCCCCTGCCACGTGTTGCAGTGGCCCACATGGGGGTTCTGTGTGGGAAGTTTGGCCCAATTCTATCATTGGTGGGGTTCAGAATGCTCTGTGATTGTAAGTGAACTATAAATCCCAGCAACTACAACTCCCAAATGTCAAGGTCTATTTTCCACGAACTCCAGCAGTGTTCACATTTGGACATATTGAGTATCCTTGTAGAGTTTGGTCCGGATCCCTCATTTTGAGTCCACAGTGATCTCTGGATGTAGGTGAACTACAACTCCACAACGAAAGGACACTGCCCACCAAACCCTTCCAGTATTTTCTGTTGGTCGTGGGAGAACTGTGTGACAAGTTTGGTTCAATTCAATCATTGGTTGAGTTCAGAATGCTCTTTGATTGTAGGTGAACTATAAATCCCAGCAACTACAACTCCCAAATGACAAAATCTTTTTTTTTTTTTTTGAGTGAAGGACATACATTGGGTTGTTAGGTGCCTTGTGTCCAAATTTGGTGTCAATTCGTCCAGTGGTTTTTGAGTTCTGTTAATCCCACAAACGAACATGACATTTTTATTTATATAGATATATATATCCTAGTGCATGGCCCCTTTGCATCAACTGTATAGCTGAATATGAATAATTAATTAATTGATTAATTAATTGCCACATTTGTATACCGCCTTTCTCAGCCCGAAGGCGACTCAAGGCGGTTCACAGTCGGCAGCAATTCGATGCCTTAACAGTTATAAATACAATTAAAAACAGTTATAAAAACGAACTGAAACATTTAGCATATGATATAAATAACCATGGAAGGAAAAAGGAAGAGGGGCCGACCAAGGGCAAGATGGAAGTGACTGGCTTGACTCTGAAGGAGCTGGGGGTGGTGACTGTCGACAGGGAGCTCTGGCGTGGGCTAATTCATGAGGTCACAAAGAGTTGGAAGCGACTGAATGAATAAACAACAACATAAATAACCATTAAACCTATCGAAACGTAATCCTCGGCGTCTTCTTACTAAAATCATCATCCAATGGCATCGTCAGTCGTTCCATAATATCATATTTGCTGCATTAAGGAAAGCTTGCTCAAAGAGCCAAGTTTTAACCTTTTTGTGGAATGTCAGAAGGGAGGGGGCCAATCTTATATCCCTGGGAAGGGCATTCCGCAGCTGAGGGGCCACCACTGAGAAGGCCCTGTCTCTCGTCCCACCAAATGCATCTGCGAGGGAGGTGGGACTGAGAGCAGAGCCTCTCCAGAAGACCTTAAGGTCCTAGATGGTTCATAAGAAGAGATGCGTTCGGACAGGTAAAGTGAACCGGAGCCATTTAGGGCTTTATAGGCTAAAGCCAGCACCTTGAATTGTGTCCAGAAACAGACAGGCAGCCCGTGAAGCTGGCACAACAGAGGATTTGTTTACTCCCTGAACGCCAATCCAGTTAGCAACCTGGCTGCTGCTTTTTGGACCATTTGAAGCTTCTGAACAGTCTTCAAAGGCAACCCCACGTAGAGAACATTGCAGTAGTCTATACGGGATGTAACCAGAACATGGACTACTGTGGCCAAGTCAGACTTCCCAAGGTACGAGCGCAGCTGGCACGCAAGTTTTAATTATAATTCTATAGCAGAAGTCTTAAATAAAGGCATGCAAACTGAAGAGTATCCATTCTGGAGGAGACGTGGTTTTAAAAAGGGAATTCTACACCACCAATAGCAGAGAGAGAGAGGGAACAAATTGATCCATTCCAACTGAGATTCAGGAGCCAGGGAGGAAGGGATTCCCTCAACCTGTGAGAGGATTGATAAATGTAAGCAGAAGCTTTACCACAGTGATTAAACCAAGATATACTCTGCAGTATAATAAAATGTCACTCAGGCTTGTGAAACAAAATAACAGTATCTTTACTTTAGTTCAAAAATTCAAACGGGGCAACAATGTATACACATCAGTCCTTTTGAAACAGTCTTTAAAATATTACTCAAGCCTTAAAATGTTCAAGTTCCAAGATAGTTGGCAGCCGGCAATCTCTTCACTGTCCAAAGTGAGAAAATGGCAGTTAGAACCGTTGGTCTCAGCAGCTTGCCAGAACTCTGGCTCCTGGCACGCTAAGCCAATCAGCTGTTGACACATACATCTCCAGTTAACCCACCATATCATGGCATCCCTTTTCCAAATCGTCACAAACTGCTCCTCATTGAGGACTGCAAACTTGACTTCCAACAAAATTGCATACCCAGAGAGAGACAGGGAACAAATAGATCCATTCAGGAGCCATGGAGGAAGGGATTCCCTCAGCCTATTCTAAAACTGTGTGAGGATTGATAAATGTAAGCAGAAGCTTTACCACAGTGATTAAACCAAGATATACTCTGCAGTATAATAAAATGTCACTCAGGCTTGTGAAACAAAATAACAGTATCTTTACTTTAGTTCAAAAATTCAAACAGGGCAATGATGTATACATATCAGTCCTTTTGAAACAGTCTTTAAAATATGCCTGAAGCCTTAAAATGATCAAGTTTCAAGATAGTTAGAAATCTCTTCACTGTCCAAAGTGAGAAAATGGCAGTTAGAACCGTTGGTCTCAGCAGCTTGCCAGAACTCTGGCTCCTGGCACGCTAAGCCAATCAGCTGTTGACACATACCTCTCCAGTTAACCCACCATATCATGGCATCCCTTTTTCAAATCGTCACAAACTGCTCCTCATTGAGGACTGCAGACTTGACTTCCAATAAAATTGCATACCTATATCATTTTAAAGCCAAGGTATCTCTACCCTATCTTTGAAGCCTACACCGTGTGATGAACACAGTAGGTTGCCGTTTCTTAAGTGGGTGGCATTTTATTATACTGCAGAGCATATCTTGGTTTAATCACTGTGGTAAAGCTTCTGCTTACATTTATCAATCCTCACACAGTTTTAGAATAGGCTGAGGGAATCCCTTCCTCCCTGGCTCCTGAATGTCAGTAGTATGTAATGAATGGGCCGAAGTGGCGCGCTTTCCCTTGACGCTTGCCAAGGCAGGTGTTACCCGTTCGATCCCTGTCCATTTCATGTCATGGTCTCTGTTGACATGCCTCCTTGTTGGACTTGGAGGGTGTCCCTCCTGGCCCAGTTCGGCGGGGGAAACCCAGTTCAAGGAGCCAAGGGAGATTATGAGTCAGGAACCAGATAAGGACGATGGGCCGAGGAGCTCTGGAACAAACAAGCCCGGCGTGTCTCCAGCGTGGGCGTTTGATCCTCTGTGGCGGATGCTGATCAGGCGGGTTTCTGCCGGGTTCGGCTCTCCCAAACGCCGGCACTCCTTCGCCGCTGGCTCCTTTCCAGCTGCCGTCTCTTTGGGGGTTTTCCATAAAGCCTAGGCAGCTGGGATTGGCAGTGTAGCGGTGTTTGGAATTCGCTGGGAGTTCTAGTGCCCCATCATCTCTGGCAGATAGGATTCCCAGGCCTCAGGGCTTCTCTAGTCCCCACCATGAAAGTGAACTATTATTATTATTATTATTATTATTATTATTATTATACCACACGGAGTGTGCGTGTGGTATAAGCACAAGGGCAGATGCCTTCACTGTGCCTGGTTGTGATCCCCAGGTTGTGCCAGTCAGCTTTCGTACGATATTATTTCTAGCACCCACTATTTGCTTGATAGTCGAACAGAGCATGGTCCAGGGTGACTCCCGGGTATCTGGGTGCACAGCAATGCTCCAGTGGGATTCCTTCCCAGGTCATCCTCAGAGCTCGAGATGTTTGTCTGTTCTGAAGGTGGAAAACACATGTTTTAGATGGATTAGGAATCAGCTGGTTTTCCATGTAATAGGCAGTGAGAGACCCCCAAAGGGCATCCAGTCCAGCCCCCTCTGCCAGGCAGGAAGACAGTCAAAGCACCCCCAACAGATGACCATCCCACCATCATCGCATTCTATGATGTGTGATAGAGTGGAAGGAGCAAAGGAAGCGTGCTCAGCCACCCATCCATTCATCTATCCATCCATCCTTCCACCCTTCCTTCCTACCATTCACTCACCCACCCATCCATCCTTTCATGCTTCCTTTATTTCTTCCTTCCATCCACCCATCTTTCCTTCCTTCCACCCACCCTTCCTTCCACACTTCCTTCGTTCCTTCCTTCCATCCATCCACCCATCCCTCCATCCATCTTTCCTTCCTTCCTTCCACCCACCCACCCTTCCTTCCACGCTTCCTTCGTTCCTTCCTTCCTTCCGTACTTCCTTCCTTCCATCCACCCATCCATCCATCTTTCCTTCCTTCCTTCCACCCACCCACCCTTCCTTCCATCCTTTCTTCGTTCCTTCTATCCATCCATCTTTCCTTCCTTCCATGCTTCCTTTGTTCCTTCCATCCACCCATCCATCTATCTTCCCTTCCTTCCTTACACCCACCAACCCTTCCTTCCACGCTTCCTTTGCTCCTTCCACCCATCTTTCCTTCCTTACACCCATCCACTCTTCCTTCCATCCTTCCTTCGTTCCTTCCATCCATCCACCCATCTTTCCTTCCCTCCTTCCACCCTTCTTTCATTCCTTCCTTCCTTCCCTCCATCCACCCATCTTTCCTTCCTTCCACCCTCCCTCCCTCCCTCCCTCCGTTCCTTCCTTCCAGCCACCCATACATCCATCTTTCCTCCCTTTGTTCTACCCATCCATCCATCCATCCATCCATCTACACTTTCTATCTCTCTCTCAATCATATCATCTGTTGTCTATGAGGTTGTTGAGGAACCCCATGGGGTGACTCTAGAGGGAACTATGCATAAGAACTGTCAAGGAGAAATTTCCAAACAGTAAAAAATAACAATTATGTGATGTGTGTGTGTGTGTGTGTGTGTGTGTATGTATGTGTGTATATGTGTGTGTGTGTGTGTGTGTGTATGTATATGTGTGTGTGTGTGTGTGTGTGTATGTATATATATATAGATATATATATAGTATGAGACTCTTATAGTATGAGACTCTATATATATTGTTTGTAATTCTGAATGACCGTGTTGTGAACAGAGCCAGGTCTAAAAAGTGTGTCACCAACACAAAAAGTTTGGAGAGCTCTGCTCTAGGCACTGGATGCCTATTAATGAAGGCTAGAACCGCATTGGCTTTTTTGGCTGCTGCGTCACCCTGTGGCCTCTGTGGCTAAGTCTCGATCTCTATTCATTGCTTCATGTTTTCATTTTGCAAGTCATCACGAGGAGATGGTTTCCCTCACCTTTGGCTGGCAGCATGTAATCAATAAATGGAGCCGCGCCACCCCTCCCGGGTGAGGTGGAATATTTAGAGGGTGAGTCACAGAGAATGTGATTTTTGCCAAGGTCCACGGCTAAACCCAGGTGGAAATGCCAGAGACGGCAAGGATCATGCGGCTATAGGTGTGCAATCGACATGTAGAACTGGGGCAAGCCCTATCATGCAGGAAAATAAAATGACCGGCTTAAGAGAGGGCAAACAACTCCAAATGAACATAGAATCATAGAATCAAAGAGTTGGAAGAGACCTCCTGGGCCATCCAGTCCAACCCCATTCTGCCAAGAAGCAGGAATATTGCATTCAAATCACCCCTGACAGATGGCCATCCAGCCTCTGTTTCAAAGCCTCCAAAGAAGGAGCCTCCACCACACTCCGGGGCAGAGAGTTCCACTGCTGAACGGCTCTCACAGTCAGGAAGTTCTTCCTCATGTTCAGATGGAATCTCCTCTCTTGTAGTTTGAAGCCATGGCTCCATTGCGTCCTACTCTTCAGGGAAGCAGAAAACAAGCTTGCTCCCTCCTCCTCCCTGTGGCTTCCTCTCACATATCGATACATGGCTATCATATCTCCTCTCAGCCTTCTCTTCTTCAGGCTGAACATGCCCAGCTCCTTAAGCCGCTCCTCATAGGGCTTGTTCTCCAGACCCTTGATCATTTTAGTCGCCCTCCTCTGGACACATTCCAGCTTGTCAATATCTCTCTTGAATTGTGGTGCCCAGAATTGGACACAATATTCCAGATGTGGTCTAACCAGAGCAGAATAGAGCATGGGGAGCATGACTTCCTTAGATCTAGACACTATGCTCCTATTGATGCAGGCCAAAATCCCATTGGCTTTTTTTGCCGCCACATCACATTGTTGGCTCATGTTTAACTTGTTGTCCACGAGGACTCCAAGATCTTTCCACACGTCCTGCTCTCGATGCAGGCCTCATCGTCCCCCATTCTGTATCTTTGCATTTCATTTTTTCTGCCTAAGTGGAGTCTCTTGCATTTGTCTCTGTTGAACTTCATTTTGTTAGTTTTGGCCCTTCATCTCTCTAATCTGTCCAGATCCCTTTGAATCCTGCTCCTGTCCTCTGGAGTATTGGCTCTCCCTCCCAATTTGGTGTCGTCTGCAAACTTGATGATCCTGCCTTCATCTAAGTCATGAATGAAGATGTTGGAACAGGACCGGGCCCAGGACAGAACCCTGCTTGTGGCACTCCACTCGTCACTTCTTTCCAGGATGAAGAGGAGGAAGCCTTGGGGAGAATCACCCTCTGGGTTCGTCCATTTAACCAATTCCAGATCCCTAAAAACTCACCCTAGTTTTGCCTCGCCCACATTGGACTAGTTTATCTATGTGTGAGGTCGAGTGTGATCTCACCCTCCAGGTCAAATCAATCAATCAATCAAGTAATCAATCAATCAATCAATCAATCTAACCCTATATCTATATTCTAGATATAATATTCTATATATAATTCTATATATCGTATTCTATTTATATCTGGCACTTCCACAGGCCACTGCGACCTCCACGAATGACGGACCTGGACCAACCCGCATGACCCACTTTACATCCTGGTGTGCTTGGAGGGAGGATGGACCATGGATGATGGGATTTGTAGTACTTTCCATCGCTTTGGCTCCCACAGACCACTGTGACCCTCACCAATAATGGATCAGGATCAAACTTGGCACACAGACCCCTCCCATGACCATTTTATGTCCTAGTTATAATTGATTTTGTCATTTGGGAGTTGTAGTTGCTGGGATTTGTAGTTCACCCACCATCAAAGAGCATGCTGAACTCCACCAATGATGGAATCAAACCAAACTTGACACACAGAACTCCCATACCCAACAGAAATTACTGGAAGGTGTTGGTGGGCACTGACCTTGAGTTTTGGAGTTGTAGTTGAAGAAAATATACCTTGATATTTGGGAGTTGTAGTTCCTGGGATTTGTAGTACACCCATCATCAAAGAGTATGCTGAGCTCCACCATTGATGGAATCACACCAAAGTTGGCACACAGAACTCCCATGACCAACAGAAAACACTGAAAAGGTTTGGTGGGCATTGACCTTGAGTTTGGGAGTTGTAGTTCACCTACATCCAGAGATCACTGGATGTAGGTGATCTGTACCAAACTGGGCACAACTACTCAATACGCCCAAATGTGAACACTGGTGGAGATTGGAGAAAATAGACCTTGACATTTGGGAGTTGTAGTTGCTGGGATTTATAGTTCACCTGTAAAGAGCATTCTGAACTCCACCAACGATGGAATTGGACCAAACTTGGTACACAGAACCCCCATGACCAACAGAAAACACTGGAAGGGTTTGGTGGGCATTGACCTTGAGTTTGGGAGTTGTAGTTCACCTATATCTAGAGAGCACTGTGGACTCAAACAATGATGGATCTGGACCAAACTTGGTACGAATACTCAATATGCCCAAATGTGAACACTGGTGGAGTTTGGGAAAAATAGACCTTGACATTTGGGAACTGCTGGGATTTATAGTTCACCCACAATCAAAGAGCATTCTGAACCCCACCAATGATAGAATTGGGCCAAACTTCCCACACAGAACCCCCATGACCAACAGAAAATACTGTGTTTTCTGATGGTCTTTGGCAATCTTCCGACCCCCCTTGCGACTCCACCCAGGGGTCCCGACCCCCAAGTTGAGAAACACTGTTCTAAGGGGTTCATTTAACCTCTAGTTTGCTAAGAAAAGTTAAATGCTGTTTCTTTAATGGATGCATGCCTTAAAAAAAGTGTCTCCAATATGAAAAGTTCAAAAACCTCTGATCCAGAATGATACTGAATAATATGGTTTGCTTTGCTTGTATAAGGGAGCATCTACACTAGAGAGTGAATGCAGTTCGACACCACTTGAACTGCCCTGGCTCAATGCCATGGAACCCTGGGAGTTGTAGTTTTGCAAGGTCTTCAGCCTTGCAATTGAGGACTTGACGTGGAGTGACTGAATGCAGACCAAGACCAAGAATCTTCCAAGTCCAGATGAAACCGAGAGCAAAACACGCCTCGACAAATTATAGGGATTAGGAGCGGTTCGTTGGGACTTGCTTGGCTGCTCTTCCTCTTCCCCAAGTCCTCCCATCCTTTCCTATGTATAGATTACACCGGTCTCCCACATTTCTTCCCAAAGACACATTTTGCTGCCTGAGGCCAAGGACGGGATGGCAACCAATTTCCATGGGGCTCAGAGCCAGCGTTTTGGTTGGAATCCATTTGGAAGAAATATCCCAACTTGGCTTCAACATAAAAACAAATGCGGAGGACCTGATCAATGCAGTTGAAGTGGTCGGATCCTTAGGGGCAAGTGACCATATGCTCCTGCAATTTGAGGTACAAAGGAAGGCCGAGACTAAGACAAGTCAAACCCGCATTTTGGACTTTAGGAGAGCTGATTTCCAAAAAATGAAGGAAACACTGAGCAGCATTCCGTGGACACAGATACTAAAAGACAAGGGAGTTACAGATGGATGGGAATTTCTCAAGAGTGAAATACTCAAGGTGCAATTGCAAACCGTGCCAACAAAGAGAAAAAATAGGACAAGTGCAAAGAAGCCAGAATGGATGTGCAAAGAACTTCTAACTGTGCTAAGACACAAAAGAGACATGCACAAGAAGTGGAAAAAGGGAGAAATCACCAAAGAAGAATTCAAACAAATAGCCAACACTTGTAGGGAAAAGGTCCACAAGGCGAAAGCACAAAACGAGCTCAGGCTTGCCAGGGACATTAAAAACAATATAAAAGGGATTTTTTTCTTATGTCAGTAGAAAAAGGAAAAACAAGGAGGCGATAGGACCTCTTCGAGGAGAAGATGGGGCAATGCTGACAGGGGGTGATAGGGAAAAGGCAGAACTACTTATTACCTTCTTTGCCTCAGTCTTCTCACAAAAGGAAGGTCATCTTCAACCTCAGCAAGATGGAGTGGATGAGAAATTAGAGGACATCCAACCCCAAATTGGGAAACAAGTCGTCCAGGAATACCTGGCCGCTCTAAACGAGTTCAAGTCCCCAGGACCAGATCAACTACACCCAAGAGTACTGAGGGAACTAGCGGACGTCATTTCGGAACCATTGGCAATCATTATTTAGAGTTCTTGGAGAACGGGAGAAGTTCCAGCAGATTGGAGGAGGGCCAATGTGGTCCCAATCTTCAAGAAGGGAAAAAAGGATGACCCAAACAATGACCCATGTCCAGTCAGCCTCACGTGAATACTAGGCAAGATTCTGGAAAAGATTGTTAAGGAAGTGGTCTGCAAACACTTAGAAACAAATGCGGTCATCGCTAAGAGTCAACATGGATTCCTCAAAAACAAGTCATGCCAGACTCATCTGATCTCTTTCTTCGAGAGAGTTACAAGCTGGGTAGATGCGGGGAATGCCGTGGATGGAGCGTGTCTGGATTTCAGGAAGGCCTTCTTGGACAAGGTCCCCCATGACCTTCTGGCAAGGAAACTAGTCCAATGTGGGCGAGGCAAAACTACGGTGAGGTGGATCTGGAATTGGTTAAATGGACAAACCCAGAGGGTGCTCACTAATGCTTCCTCTTCATCCTGGAAAGAAGTGACAAGTGGAGTGCCGCAGGGTTCCGTCCTGGGCCCGGTCCTGTTCAACATCTTTATTAACGACTGAGATGAAGGGCTAGAAGGCAGGATCATCAAGTTTGCAGGCGACACCAAATGGGGAGGGAGAGCCAATAGTCCAGAGGACAGGAGCAGGACTCAAAACGATCTTGACAGATTAGAGAGATGAAGGGCCCAAACTAACAAAATGAAGTTCAACAGGGACAAATGCAAGATACTCCACTTTGGCAGGAAAAACGAAATGCAAAGAGACAGAATGGGGGACAATGAGGCCTGGCTCGAGAGCAGTACGTGGGGAAAAGATCTTGGAGTCCTCGTGGGGAGGAAGTTAAACATGAGCCAGGAATGTGATGTGGCGGCAAAAAAAGCCAATGGGATTTTGTCCTGCATCAAGAGGAGCCTAGTGCCTAGATCTAGGAAAGTCATGCTCCCCATGCTCTATTCTGCTCTGGTTAGACCACGTTACCTGGAATATTGTGTCCAATTCTGGGCACCACAATTCAAGAGAGATATTGACTCTAAGCTGGAATGTGTCCAGAGGAGGGCGACTCAAATGATCAAGGGTCTGGAGAACAAGCCCTATGAGGAGCGGCTTAAGGAGCTGGGCATGTTTAGCCTGAAGAAGAGAAGGCTGAGAGGAGATATGATAGCCAAGTATAAATATGTGAGAGGAAGCCACAGGGAGGAGGAGGGAGCAAGCTTGTTTTTTGCTTCCTTGGAGACTCGGACGCAATGGAACAATGGCTTCAAACTACAAGAGAGGAGATTCCATCTGAACGTGAGGAAGAACTTCCTGACTGTGAGAGCCGTTCAGCAGTGGAACTCTCTGCCCCGGTGGGAGTGTGGTGGAGGCTCCTTCTTTGGAGGCTTTTAAACAGAGGCTGGATGGCCATCTGTCAGGGGTGCTTTGAATGCAATATTCCTGCTTCTTGGCAGAATGGGGTTGGACTGGATGATGGCCCAGGAGGTCTCTTCCAACTCTAGGTTTCTATGATTTCTGGCTAGCTCAGATCTGGTGGGTGTTGAGATCCTGACTGCGTTGAGAACAACCGTGCCCAGGTTTAATTCTATATCCTTGGGAAAAAAGCAAGCCACAAATGGCTCGAAAACAAACGTTGCCATTAGGAGAAACCTTAGAAGGGAGCCCAGGTAATAAACAAGATGTGTTTACCAGCAGTTAGGTATGCAAGGAATCTATGAATGTCTCAAAGCTGCAGATATTTGGCTACCGTTTCCACTTGCATTTCCTTCTTCCACAGCCAGGCGCTTAATCACGTTGGATGATAAAATATGCCTTTCTCGATGGGATCTCCTCTCCTTCAGGTGCTCCAATCTGATATCTTCCTTATCTATTAGAGACTAGAGACAATATTAATATTTCATTTCAATGTTATACTAAAAATTAATAATAATCATATGCATAATATTAGTGAAGATAGTATTAATATTTAGTAGTACTATTATAGTAAACATTAATAATATTATTAACATATGTGATATTAACATTTACTGAAAGTATTAATATTTAAAACTTTCATTAAATGTTAATATCACGTAAGTTAATAATATTATTAATGTTTGATATAATATTATAATAATATAATATATGTGTGTTTGCATATATATATGTGGTTTTGTGCATACGTTGTAATGTAATTTTTCAGAAAAGCAGATGGCGGAAACAGAAGAACGGCCTGCCTCAGGGGAGCGTGCTTGCTCCATCCACATTCAACATCTACACAAATGACCAGCCACTGCCAGAAGGGACAGAGAGCTTCATCTATGCTGATGATCGTGCCATCACCGCTCAAGCAGGGAGCTTTGAGATGGTTGAACAGAAGCTCTCCGAAGCTTGAGGTGCTCTTACTGCCTACTACAGGGAAAATCAGCTTGCTCCATCAGTGTTTAACATCTACACAAATGACCAGCCACTGCCAGAAGGGAAAGAGAGTTTCATCTATGCTGATGATCATGCCATCACCGCTCAAGCAAGGAGCTTCGAGATGGTCGAACAGAAGCTCTCCGAAGCTCTAGGTGCCCTTACTGCCTATTACAGGGAAAACCAACTGATCCCTAATCCATCTAAAACACAGATATGTGCCTTTCATCTCAAGAACAGAGAAGCATCCCGAGCTCTGAGGATTATTACCTGGGAAGGAATCCCACTGGAGCATTGCAGCACACCCAAATACCCGGGAGTCACTCTGGACCGTGCTCTGACCTACAAGAAGCATTGCCTGAACATCAAGCAAAAAGTGGGCGCCAGAAACAATATCATACGAAAGCTGACTGGCACAACCTGGGGATCACAACCAGATACAGTGAAGACATCTGCCCTTGCGCTGTGCTACTCTGCTGCTGAGTCTGCATGCCCAGTGTGGAACACATCTCACCACGCTCAAACAGTGGACGTGGCTCCTAATGAGACATGCCGCATTATCACGGGGTGCCTGTGCCCTACACCACGGGAGAAATGACACTGCTTAGCCGATATTGCACCACCTGACATCCGCCGGGAAGTAGCAGCCAATAGTGAAAGGACCAAGGCAGAGACATCTCCAGCTCATCCCCTGTTTGGGTATCAGCCAGCACGTCAACGACTTAAATCCAGACATAGTTTTCTAAGATCTACAGAGACACTCGCTGGAACACCTCAGCAAGCTAGAGTCCAAAAGTGGCAGGCCCAAACCCAGAACCTCAATCAATGGCTGATACCAAATGAGAGACTCCCCCCTGGGCACACAGAAGACTGGGCGACTTGGAAGGCGCTGAACAGACTGCACTCTGGCACCACGCGACGCAGAGCCAGCCTCGAGAAATGGGGCCACAAAGTGGAATCCTCGACATGTGAGTGCGGAGAGGAGCAAACCACTGACCACCTCCTGCAATGCACCCAGAGCCCTGCCACATGCACCAGGGAGGACCTTCTTGCGGAAACACCAGAAGCACTCCAAGTGGCCAGATACTGGTCAAAGGACACTTAATCAACTACCAAACTCACACATTTTGTATTTTCTCTGTTTGTTTGCTTTGTTCTGTTAGAAATGTAATATATTTGACTGGCTGCCCTGACACAAGAAAGAAAGAAAAAGAAATGTAATTTTTGGTTTTTGTCTCTTCTGCTGTGTTTTTCAGTGTTTTTATGAGTGATGGTCACTCATTGGCCTGAGAGGTGTCTCCTGTCCAAATTTTGGTGTCCATTCGTCCAGTGGTTGTGGAGTTCTGTTCATCCCACAAACTAGCATTACATTTTTATTTATATAGATGTGCGATCCATTAAAAATGCTTCAAAAGCCAGTACAAAACTGCTTCGTTTCTAAAATGATTCTAAAGTATATTTAGTGAAAATTTCGCTACTATAACGAAAGTAATACAATTTCGTTACTATTTGGTTATAGTAATTGTTCATAATTAATTGTTCATAATTAATTGGAGAAACTTCAGGAGCTCCTACCTCCCTCATTTTTAAAGCTATTGGGGTGAAACTTGCTACAATGGTACGCCACATCTACCACTGTTATTTTATTTATTTATATGTTTAAAATAACAGGAAATATTTATACCCCATTTTAAAAATTATTTATATTAAAAAATACTAGTAAATATTTATATCCCAATTTTTATTTATTTATATATTTATAAATATTACTAAATATTTACATCCCAGTTTTATTTATTTATATCTTTAAAATAATAATAAATATTTATATCCCAATTTTTATTTATTTATATATTTATAAATATTACTAAATATTTATATCCCATTTTTATTTATTTATATCTTTAAAATAATAATAAATATTTATATCCCAATTTTTATTTATTTATATATTTATAAATATTACTAAATATTTACATCCTAGTTTTATTTATTTATATCTTTAAAATAATAATAAATATTTATATCCCAATTTTTATTTATTTATATTTTTAAAATATTACTAAATATTTATATCCCATTTTTATTTATTTATATTTTAAAAATAATAATAAATATTTATATCCCAATTTTTATTTATTTATATATTTATAAATATTACTAAATATTTACATCCTAGTTTTATTTATTTATATCTTTAAAATAATAATAAATATTTATATCCCAATTTTTATTTATTTATATATTTATAAATATTACTAAATATTTACATCCTAGTTTTATTTATTTATATTTTAAAAATAATAATAAATATTTATATCCCAATTTTTATTTATTTATATATTTATAAATATTACTAAATATTTACATCCCATTTTTATTTATTTATATCTTTAAAATAATAATAAATATTTATATCCCAATTTGTATTTATTTGTATTTTAAAAGTAATAGCAAATATTTATATCCCCCAGTTTTATTTATTTATATCTTTAAAAAATAATAAATATTTATATCCCAATTTTTATTTATTTGTATTTTAAAAACAATAATAAATATTTATACCCCCATTTTTAATTTATTTATATTTTAAAAATAATAATTATTATTATTTATATCCCAATTTTTATTTATATTTTAATTTTTTATTATTATTATTATTTATATTTTATTTAGTCAGTCAGTCAGTAGCCTTTATTTCGGTCAACAAACCATCGGCCAAGTCAAGTGAAAGTAGAACGATGAAATACAACAATTAACAATTAATAACATCACATTTGGCTTATAATTAATAAAAACAAGTATCACCATTCGCTATCGGATGAATGGCTATATTTTATTTATATTTTAAAAGTAATAGCAAATATTTATATCCCACTTGATTTATTTATTTTTATTTTGTTTATTATATATTAATAACATAATATCCATTATTAATGTTCTATCGTGCGCTGGGCCTGTAAAGAATTTCCTTTAGAACAGGACGTGCAACCTTTGCCCAGCGGGAAGCCAGGGGGCCCAAGGAGAAGTTCTCAGAGGTTTTCCACCACAAATGATCTTTCGATGGCTTGAGAAGTACAACAAAGTCCTTTATTAATGAACAATCAAACAGAAACTTCTCTTGTCTTCAATAAAGCTAAACAAATGCTTCCAAGCTTTTATGCAACTGGCGGCTTCCTAAACTTGCCTTGGTCCTTTCACTATTGGCTGCCACTTCCCGGCGGATGCCAGGTGGTGCAATACCGGCTAAGCAGTGTAATGTCTCCAGTGGTGTGGGGCGCAGACACCCCGTGATAATGCGGCATGTCTCATTAAGAGCCACATCCACTGTTTTAGCGTGGTGAGATGTGTTCCACACTGGGCATGCATACTCAGCTGCAGAGTAGCACAGCGCAAGGGCAGATGTCTTCACTGTGTCTGGTTGTGATCCCCAGGTTGTGCCAGTCAGCTTTCGTATGGTATTGTTTCTAGCGCCCACTTTTTGCTTGATGTTCAGGCAGTGCTTCTTGTAGGTCAGAGCACGGTACAGAGTGACTCCTCCCAGGTATTTGGGTGTGCTGCAATGCTCCAGTGGGATTCCTTCCCAGGTAATAATCCTCAGAGCTCGGGATGCCTGTCTGTTCTTAAGGTGAAAGGGACATCTCTGTGTTTTCGATGGGTTGGGGATCAGCTGGTTTTTCCTGTAATAGGCAGTAAGAGCACCTAGAGCTTCGGAGAGCTTCTGTTCAACCATCTCAAAGTTCCCTGCTTGGGCGGTGATGGCACGATCATCAGCATAGACGAAGCTCTCTGTCCCTTCTGGCAGTGGCTGGTCATTTGTGTAGATGTTGCACATGGGTGGAAGAAGCACGCTCCCCTGAGGCAGGCCGTTCTTCTGTTTCCTTTTGTGGTATGGGGATATACGTTGATTTTTCCCAGTCTGATGGCCATTCTTGTGTTTTCCATATTTGCTGGCATATGGCATGCATCACCTTGGCAGCATCACCAATATAATTTATTTTAATATATATATATATGTGTGTGTATAAATAGATACATCTGCCTGCCTGCCTGCCACATTTGGACTCTTGCTTGCTGAGGCGTTCCTGCCTAAGTGGCTGAGGGGGGAAAGGAGGGGGGATAGATAGATAGAAATAATAAACCCACCCAAGTCTGTTTTGAGGCTGCAGCTTTAAGAAATGGGCGTGGCCTAAGGGAGAGGGCGTGGCTTCACCGTTAGGCCCCGCCCCCTCGGATGACCCGGATGCCGGAAGCGAAGCCAAGCTCACTCCTCGTCGAGTCCCGCTCCGTCTTCTCTCCGCCATGTCGACGGCGATGAACTTCGGGGCCAAAAGCTTCAAGCCGAGACCTCCGGACAAAGGCGCCTTCCCTTTGGATCATTTCGGTAGGAAGCTAGAGAGAACGAAAAACAAAACCCGGCGGATAAGTTTGTCCCTCGCAGGTGTCCGTCCCTTTCTGAGTGGCGCATGCGCACTCCTCTCGCTCACACTCAGGCTCTCTAGAGGTGGGTAGGGAAAGTGTTTGGAAGACACTTCCAGTTTTAAAGCGACCGTCCCTTTCTGAGTGGCGCATGCGCACTCCTCTCTCTCACACTCAGGCTCTCTAGGGGTGAGGAGGAAAAGTGTTTGGAAGACACTTCCGGTTTCAAAGCGACCAAGCCTGATCCCCCTGGAACTGTTCTGGCTCTCCATTTATATATTTTTTTAAAAATAATAGTAAATATTATTTTACTCTTTTTATTCTGCCATGCAGGAAAAGCGCAATTTTATGTATTATTTACTGCATTTTTACCCTGCTGTGTCTCAACCTCAGTTTGGCAATAATAATAATAATAATTATTATTATTATTGTTATTATTATTATTCACCTCATTTACATATAATATGTTGGTATATTTATATATTATATATTTATATATTATATATTAATGTATTATATATTAATGTATTATATATTAATGTATTATATATTTATGCATTATATGTTTATATATTATATGTTTATATATTATATATTTATGTATTATATATTTATATATTTATGCATTATATATTTATGCATTATATATTTATATATTATATATTAATGTATTATATATTTGTATATTATATATTATTGTATTATATATTTATGTATTATATATTTATGCATTATATGTTTATGTATTATATATTTATGCATTATATATTTATGTATTATATATTTATGCATTATATATTTATGCATTATATATTTATATATTATATATTTATGTATTATATATTTATATATTATATATTTATATATTATATATTTATGTATTATATATTTATGTATTATATGTTTATATATTATATATTTATGCATTATATATTTATGCATTATATATTTATGCATTATATATTTATGCATTATATATTTATATATTATATATTAATGTATTATATATTTATATATTATATATTTATGTATTATATATTTATGTATTATATATTTATGCATTATATGTTTATATATTATATATTTATGTATTATATATTTATATATTATATATTTATGTATTATATATATTTATGCATTATATATTTATGTATTATATATTTATGTATTATATGTTTATGTATTATATATTATATACATTTATGTATTATAATATTATATATTATATATTTATGTATTATATATATTTATGTAGTAATTCAGTGCCACGTTAAGACGTAAAAGTCAACAATGACACTGAAATTCAACACCGCCTGAGCTCTGCGAGTGCAGCATTTTTCCGAACGAAGCAGAATATATTATTTGAGAACACAGAAATGCTTGACCACACCAACAACCACCATGTCAGACTACACAGATAAGCCATTGAAATCCACAAGCATGTGGACAATTTCAACAGAAAGGAGGAAACCATGAAAATGAACAAAATCTGGCTACCAGTATTAAAAAAAACTCTAAAATTACAACAGCAAAAACAGCAGAGAGGAAACAACCAGGCACATCTTAACACCTCTCAACAAAAGATTCCCCCAGGCTCAGCCAGGCCTTCTAATGCTAATGAAGGTGGTCAGTTGAAACATTCACACCTAGCTCCAGCAGAGAAGAGCTCTTTGCCCCACGCCAGTCATTCCACAGATATATAAACCCATCTTCCTATTTCCAACAGATCTCACTACCTCTGAGGATGCTTGCCATAGATGCAGGCGAAACATCAGGAGAAAATGCCTCTAGAACATGGCCATATAGCCCAAAAAAACCCCCACAAGAACCTAGTGAAGCAGAAAGTGTTTGAGGACTGGGACATCCGTAGGGAGACCAAGGGCTTGTTGATAAAGATGTTGCCCTCCCAACCCTGCTATACACCTGCGAGACATGGACTATCTACAAATGTCAACACCGTCTGAGCTCTGCCAGTGCAGTATTCTTCTGAATAAAGCAGAGAGTGTTTGAGGACCAGGACATCCGTAGGGAGACCAAGGGGCTTGTTTACAAAACTATTGTCCTCCCAACCCTGCTATATGCCTGTGAGATGTGGACTGTCTACAAGCGTCAACACCGTCTGAGCTCTGCGAGTGCAGCATTCTTCTGAATGAAGCAGAGAGTGTTTCAGGACCGGGACATCCGTAGGGATACCAAGGTGCTTGTTTATAGAGCTATTGTCCTCCCAACTCTGCTATATGACTGCGAAACATGGTCTGTCTACAGACGTCACAAAGACCACCAGCATTGAAGCGACGGTCCTCCGCCATCAACTCCGCTGGACCAGCCACGTTGTCCAGATGCCCGACCACTGTCTCCCAAAGCAGTTGCTTTACTCCGAATGGAAAATGTAATGTTACTGGGCAGAAAAAGAGATTGAAAGATAGGCTTAAAGCCAACCTTAAAAACTCTGGCATAGACACCGAGAGAGATCTGGGAAGTCCTGATCTTTGAGAGCTTCAACTGGAGGTCAGCTGTGACCAACAGTGCTGCAGAATTCGATGAGGCATGAATGGAGGGTGAGAGAGAGAAATGTGCCAAGAGGAAGAAGGCGCGTCAAGCCAACCCTGACCAGGACCATGGAGAACATACAGGAATAGGTCTCCACAGTCACCTACGGACCCACCAACAAGACCCAACATCTGGAAGTCAATCATCCTCAAGCTACGAGGGATCGCCTAAGTAAGTAAGTTTTACAATGTCTTTTGCCTCCTGTGCCAAAAGTGCTGGTGCTTCACCAAACTGCAGCTCCCAGGCCTCTCTCTGTTTTTGAACCCATTTTCTTTGGCTCACTCTGGCTTTAAGGTTAACTGCAAAATATGCTGGAGGATTGAAACTTTGCATTTTGCTCATGTTGCCATGAATTCTGATGCCTGTTCCCTTAATGTTCACAAACGTCCTTTCTTTTTTTCTGTCCCAGGTGAATGTACGGCATTCAAGGAAAAATTCATGCAGTGTCTCCGGGCGAATCACTTTGAGAATGCTTTGTGCAGAGAGGAATCCAAGGAATACTTAGAATGCAGAATGGAGAGGCAAGTGCGTCCGTTCTTGCAAAACATCACCGCAACGGATGGATGTTTGCTCTCGTTTGCCCCATATTGCACCAGCTTTCGCTGGCCTCTCGGTATCTGTTGTGTCTCTGGGTTTGGTATTATATTTATTTCTGCATCTGTGCTCATTGTTAGAATGACTTCCTTGCAGAAAACCAGAGCTGATGTTTCTCTAAAAAAGAACCCCAAACAGTCACCAGTCCTTTGAGGGTGCATCTACACTGCAGAATTAATGCAGTTTGACGCTACTTGAACTTCCATGGCTCAATGCTATGGAATCCTGGGAGTTGTAGTTTCACAAGGCCTTCGGATTTTCCTATCAAAGTATTAAGTAAAGGTTTTTCCCTGACATTAAGTCCAGGTGTGTCTGACTCTGGGGGTTGGTGCTCATCTCCATTTCTAAGCCGAAGAGCCAGCGTTGTCCGTAGACACCTCCAAGATCATGTGGCCAGCATGACTGCATGGCGCGCCGTTACCTTCCCACCAGAGTGGTATCCATTGATCTACTCACATTTGCATGTTTTTGAACTGCTAGGTTGGCAGAAGCTATAGTTCCCAGGATTCCATAGCATTCAGCATCCATTAAAATGGTGTCAAGCTGTACGAATTTTACATTGTAGGTGCATCCTTTTCCTGCCTGTCTTTCTTGCCTTTTCTTCCTTTCTTTTCTCCCCTCCTTTTTTTCTTCTCCTTTCCTCTCTTTCCCTTCTTTTTCCTTTCTTTCCTTTCCCTCCTTACACACATCACTTTTGTTTTTAAATCCTTTTTAAATCCTTGCATGTTAGTGTTTATATGTGATTTATTTAGTTGTATTGTTATATTTTTTGTTACTGCTTTCTTGTTTATTGATGTGTTGTTGGGCTTGGCCTCATGTAAGCCGCTCCAAGTCCCTTGGGGAGATGGAGGCGGGATATAAATAAAGCATTATTATTATTGTTATTATTATTGTGACAGCGTGAGTGGCACCACCTATGTATAGAACTGTTAGTTGCAAGATTTACACTGTTGTATCATGCTTAATCCTGCCCCTTTTACCCTGCTTATGTATAGTAGTATGGATTGGTTACGTATAGCTGTCAATCAGTACTGTTTGGCTCCACCTCTTCCTGCAGGAGGGGAGTGCTTCCTTTCTTTTTCATTCTACCATCAGAGTTCCTACCATATGGATGTGAGTAAGAGACTTGACTCTAAAGGACCCTGATTTAAGTTACCTCTTAGCACCAGTTCTGAGGTTTTTTACCCTTGGGAATCATGCTTTATGTCCAGATTGTCCTGGACAATTATTGAGGAGACCCAGGCACCTTCAAACCGGTTCTTTTGGCACCAGAGGAAGATCCTGAGTCTTCAAACATAGGCCATTTGAACTGGGGTTGTGGTTTGCTCCGGCATTGACAGCCATTGAGGAAAGAGGAAACTTGGTGAGGCTTCTCAGCTTCAAACCCCTTGGACCCAGGACTAATTGAGATTGTAATGTATATTTTCCTTCACCTCTCTGAAGTTTCCAGCTCATTGCTTTAAGGAAATAACTCTTCGTGGTCAATACAAATTATTTTGAGCTATTTACAGCGTTTTGGGTTTTTGAGAGTTTCCTATAGGAGGGCAAGAAGCAATCCCTTGGGGGAAAGATGCCACATCCATCCCTCCTTCATTAAGAAAAATAGCCCCCAAGCGCGACGGCACAATTATATTATTATTATTATTATTATTATTATTATTATTATTATCACTGACAAAACAAAAGGCCACTTCACCTTTGATTCCAATCCAGTGACATCACAGAGAGCTACTGTTGGGCTAGTGGGCTTATTAACAAAACACCCCATGAATGTATAGCAAAGTAACTTTTTAGCAACAGCATGACCCAGCACCTGGAGCCCAGAGTGATAAAGAACAACAACACAGAGGCCAATGTTATATCTTCCATAGGACTGTTTTCTCTGTAGCTGCAAAATGATATGGTAACACTATTTACAAAAATAAGGTTTCCATAACACAATTTTTTAATACTTCTTTGCTTCCATGCTGGGCTTCTTTCTCATGTAGATAAACAGCTTCACTCTCACTGAGCTTCCTCTCACACCAAACTTACACAGGAGCTTTGCACAGGAGCTTTTTATACACAGCAGCCTTTGCACTGGAGTTTCACACACAAGGCCTTCAACCTGGGGCTTCTCTCACCAAAGCTTCTCACACCAGGCCTTCTCACGGACTAAGGCGTAACTCACACAGAGGCTTCTCTCACAGGCCTATCTCACACTGTAAGGCAGTGGTTCTCAACCTGGGGTCCCCAGATGTTTTTGGCCTACAACTCCCAGAAATCCCAGCCAATTTACCAGCTGTGACTTCCTCTCACAAAGGCCTGCCTAACACTGTGAAGTCTTCTCAGACTAAGGCCTACCTCACACTGTGAAGCCTTCTCTCACAGACTAAGGCCTACCTCACACTGTGAGGCCTTCTCTCACAGACTAAGGCCTACCTCACGCTGTGAAGCCTTCTCTCACAGACTAAGGTCTACCTCACACTGTGAAGCCTTCTCTCACAGACTAAGGCCTACCTCACACTGTGAGGCCTTCTCTCACAGACTAAGGCCTACCCCACGCTGTGAAGTCTTCTCTCACAGACTAAGGCCTACCTCACACTGTGAGACCTTCTCTCACAGACTAAGGCCTACCTCAAACTGCGAAGCCTTCTCTCACAGACTAAGGCCTACCTCACACTGTGAGGCCTTCTCTCACAGACTAAGGCCTACCTCACACTGTGAAGTCTTCTCTCACAGACTAAGGCCTACCTCACACTGTGAAGCCTTCTCTCACAGACTAAGGCCTACCTCACACTGTGAAGCCTTCTCTCACAGACTAAGGCCTACCTCAAACTGCGAAGCCTTCTCTCACAGACTAAGGCCTACCTCACACTGTGAGGCCTTCTCTCACAGACTAAGGCCTACCTCACACTGTGAAGTCTTCTCTCACAGACTAAGGCCTACCTCAAACTGTGAAGCCTTCTCTCACAGACTAAGGCCTACCTCACACTGTGAAGCCTTCTCTCACAGACTAAGGCCTACCTCACACTGGAAGGCAGTGGTTCTCAACCTGGGGTCCCCAGATGTTTTTGGCCTACAACTCGCAGAAATCCCAGCCAATTTACCAGCTGTGACTTCCTCTCACAAAGGCCTGCCTAACACTGTGAAGTCTTCTCAGACTAAGGCCTACCTCACACTGTGAGACCTCTCACAGACTAAGGCCTATCTCATGCTGTGAAGCCTTCTCTCACAGACTAAGGCCTACTGACACTGTGAAGCCTTCTCTCACAGACTAAGGCCTACCTCACACTGTGAGGCCTTCTCCACAGACTAAGGCCTACCTCACACTGTGAGGCCTTTTCCACAGACTAAGGCCTACCTCACACTGTGAGACCTTCTCTCACAGACTAAGACCTACCTCATACTGTGAGGCCTTCTCCACGGACTAAGGCCTACCTCACACTGTGAGGCCTTTTCCACAGACTAAGGCCTACCTCACACTGTGAGACCTTCTCTCACAGACTAAGGTCTACCTCACACTGTGAAGCCTTCTCTCACAGACTAAGGCCTACCTCACACTGTGAGGCCTTCTCTCACAGACTAAGGCCTACCCCACGCTGTGAAGTCTTCTCTCACAGACTAAGGCCTACCCCACGCTGTGAAGTCTTCTCTCACAGACTAAGGCCTACCTCACACTGTGAGACCTTCTCTCACAGACTAAGGCCTACCTCAAACTGCGAAGCCTTCTCTCACAGACTAAGGCCTACCTCACACTGTGAGGCCTTCTCTCACAGACTAAGGCCTACCTCACACTGTGAAGCCTTCTCTCACAGACTAAGGCCTACCTCACACTGTGAAGCCTTCTCTCACAGACTAAGGCCTACCTCACACTGTGAAGCCTTCTCTCACAGACTAAGGCCTACCTCAAACTGCGAAGCCTTCTCTCACAGACTAAGGCCTACGTCACACTGTGAGGCCTTCTCTCACAGACTAAGGCCTACCTCACACTGTGAAGTCTTCTCTCACAGACTAAGGCCTACCTCAAACTGTGAAGCCTTCTCTCACAGACTAAGGCCTACCTCACACTGTGAAGCCTTCTCTCACAGACTAAGGCCTACCTCACACTGGAAGGCAGTGGTTCTCAACCTGGGGTCCCCAGATGTTTTTGGCCTACAACTCGCAGAAATCCCAGCCAATTTACCAGCTGTGACTTCCTCTCACAAAGGCCTGCCTAACACTGTGAAGTCTTCTCAGACTAAGGCCTACCTCACACTGTGAGACCTCTCACAGACTAAGGCCTATCTCATGCTGTGAAGCCTTCTCTCACAGACTAAGGCCTACTGACACTGTGAAGCCTTCTCTCACAGACTAAGGCCTACCTCACACTGTGAGGCCTTCTCCACAGGCTAAGACCTACCTCATACTGTGAGGCCTTCTCCACAGACTAAGGCCTACCTCACACTGTGAGGCCTTTTCCACAGACTAAGGCCTACCTCACACTGTGAGACCTTCTCTCACAGACTAAGACCTACCTCATACTGTGAGGCCTTCTCCACGGACTAAGGCCTACCTCACACTGTGAGGCCTTTTCCACAGATTAAGGCCTACCTCACACTGTGAGGCCTTCTCTCACAGACTAAGGCCTACCTCACACTGTGAAGTCTTCTCTCACAGACTAAGGCCTACCTCAAACTGTGAAGCCTTCTCTCACAGACTAAGGCCTACCTCACACTGTGAAGCCTTCTCTCACAGACTAAGGCCTACCTCACACTGGAAGGCAGTGGTTCTCAACCTGGGGTCCCCAGATGTTTTTGGCCTACAACTCGCAGAAATCCCAGCCAATTTACCAGCTGTGACTTCCTCTCACAAAGGCCTGCCTAACACTGTGAAGTCTTCTCAGACTAAGGCCTACCTCACACTGTGAGACCTCTCACAGACTAAGGCCTATCTCATGCTGTGAAGCCTTCTCTCACAGACTAAGGCCTACTGACACTGTGAAGCCTTCTCTCACAGACTAAGGCCTACCTCACACTGTGAGGCCTTCTCCACAGACTAAGGCCTACCTCACACTGTGAGGCCTTTTCCACAGACTAAGGCCTACCTCACACTGTGAGACCTTCTCTCACAGACTAAGACCTACCTCATACTGTGAGGCCTTCTCCACGGACTAAGGCCTACCTCACACTGTGAGGCCTTTTCCACAGACTAAGGCCTACCTCACACTGTGAGACCTTCTCTCACAGACTAAGGTCTACCTCACACTGTGAAGCCTTCTCTCACAGACTAAGGCCTACCTCACACTGTGAGGCCTTCTCTCACAGACTAAGGCCTACCCCACGCTGTGAAGTCTTCTCTCACAGACTAAGGCCTACCCCACGCTGTGAAGTCTTCTCTCACAGACTAAGGCCTACCTCACACTGTGAGACCTTCTCTCACAGACTAAGGCCTACCTCAAACTGCGAAGCCTTCTCTCACAGACTAAGGCCTACCTCACACTGTGAGGCCTTCTCTCACAGACTAAGGCCTACCTCACACTGTGAAGCCTTCTCTCACAGACTAAGGCCTACCTCACACTGTGAAGCCTTCTCTCACAGACTAAGGCCTACCTCACACTGTGAAGCCTTCTCTCACAGACTAAGGCCTACCTCAAACTGCGAAGCCTTCTCTCACAGACTAAGGCCTACGTCACACTGTGAGGCCTTCTCTCACAGACTAAGGCCTACCTCACACTGTGAAGTCTTCTCTCACAGACTAAGGCCTACCTCAAACTGTGAAGCCTTCTCTCACAGACTAAGGCCTACCTCACACTGTGAAGCCTTCTCTCACAGACTAAGGCCTACCTCACACTGGAAGGCAGTGGTTCTCAACCTGGGGTCCCCAGATGTTTTTGGCCTACAACTCGCAGAAATCCCAGCCAATTTACCAGCTGTGACTTCCTCTCACAAAGGCCTGCCTAACACTGTGAAGTCTTCTCAGACTAAGGCCTACCTCACACTGTGAGACCTCTCACAGACTAAGGCCTATCTCATGCTGTGAAGCCTTCTCTCACAGACTAAGGCCTACTGACACTGTGAAGCCTTCTCTCACAGACTAAGGCCTACCTCACACTGTGAGGCCTTCTCCACAGGCTAAGACCTACCTCATACTGTGAGGCCTTCTCCACAGACTAAGGCCTACCTCACACTGTGAGGCCTTTTCCACAGACTAAGGCCTACCTCACACTGTGAGACCTTCTCTCACAGACTAAGACCTACCTCATACTGTGAGGCCTTCTCCACGGACTAAGGCCTACCTCACACTGTGAGGCCTTTTCCACAGATTAAGGCCTACCTCACACTGTGAGACCTTCTCTCACAGACTAAGGCCTACCTCAAACTGTGAGGCCTTTCCACAGACAGTGGGTATGTTAACTGAAACTGAGTATGTTAACTGAAAAATTCAAAGCAGGAAGCTGATTGCTTGGACCATGCCCAAGAGGCTAGCTGAGCCTGGGAGTTTTGGCAACAGTTACATGTTTAGGTTCTCTGTGCAGGAGCTTACGAAGTCAGTTTGGATTCCAAAACACATGGAGGAGAGGCCAAAGTTGGCCCATTACCTGAGACAACCCATTTAGAGTTGACATTGTTAAGCAACATAACGAACAGTGATACTTTCTCATATCTATATTTTCCCTTTTCATTCCCTCAGGCAACTTATGGCCAGAGAGCCGCTGGAAAAACTGGGCTTCAAAGACCAAACAGAAGAGAAACCAGCAAGCCAGCCTCAGGCGCTGTGAAGCTTTCCCGTCTTTTGGAGGAGCGTCTCGTCTACAGTAGTACATATTGTACATTGCAGTATTTTATTCCGACGTGAAGTGGTTCTTGGAAGATAGTTTTACGCCGGGGAGTGGGACTCTATTCCCAAGGAGAGGAGAACTTAATGCCCTTGCAAGGTCTCATTCTCCTTCGACTGGCTGAACCAGCAACCCGGGCTGGATATTTATTTCAGGCAGGAAGCTAGGATGATAAAGTGTCTTTGCATACTGGATCTTGGAAGTGCATTTCTTACTTCTGCACCCTGTTCTCATGTTGATTTATTGACCTCTGAGCATCTGCTCTAGGTTCTCTTACTGCCTATTCCAGGGAAAACCAGCTGATCCCTAAAACACAGATATGTGCCTTTCATCTCAAGAACAGAGAAGCATCCCGAGCTCTGAGGATTTAGACCTGGGAAGGAAGGAATCTCACTGGAGCATTGCAGCGCACCCAAATCCCTGGGAGTCACTCTGGACCGTGTTCTTACCTACAAGAAGCACTGCTTGAACATCAAGAAAAAAGTGGGTGCTAGAAACAATATCATACGAAAGCTGACTGGCACAACCTGGGGATCACAACCAGACACAGTGAAGACATCTTCCCTTGCGCTGTGCTACTCCGCTGCTGAGTATTCATGCCCAGTGTGGAACACATCTCACCACACTAAAACAGTGGGTGTGGCTCTTAATGAGACATGCCGCATTATCACGGGGTGTCTGCGCCCTACACCACTGGAGAAACTACACTGCTTAGCCGGTATTGCACCACCTGACATCTGCTGGGAAGTGGCAGCCAATACTGAAAGGACCAAGGCAGAGACATCTCCAGCTCATCCCCTGTCAGCCAGCACGTCAACGACTTAAATCCAGACATAGTTTTCTAAGATCTACAGAGACACTCGCTGGAACACCTCAGCAAGCGAGAGTCCAAAAGTGGCAGGCTCAAACCCAAAACCTCAACCAATGGCTGATACCAAATGAGAGACTCCCCTCTGGGCACACAGAGGACTGGGCGACTTGGAAGGCACTGAACAGACTGCGCTCTGGCACCACGAGATGCAGAGCCAACCTCAAGAAAAGGGGCCACAAAGTAGAATCCTCGACATGCGAGTGCAGAGAGGAGCAAACCACTGACCACCTGCTGCAATGCAACCTGAGCCCTGCCACGTGCACCATGGAGGACCTCCTTGCAGCAACACCAGAGGCACTCCAAGGGGCCAGAGACTGGTCAAAGGACATTTAACCAACTACCAAACTCACACATTTTGTATTTTCTCTGTTCTTTTGCTTTGTTCTGTTAGAAATGTAATATAATGGACTGGCTGCCCTGACACGAGAAATAAATAAAAATCTGCTCAAAGGCACAAAAGCAAATAACGAAGCAGCGTACTACCACAGTCAGCTCCAAAGCCCGAAGCAGCTCTTATCTTTTATTGCCATTTACACTATTTACAGGAGCAGAATAAAATACGTCTGTTCACTAGCTGTACATCACTGGAAGCTGAAACCACATGGCTATCTGATTTTTGTGGAATGTAAACATATAGGATCATAAGAGTTGGAAGAGACCTGGTGGGCCATCCAGTCCAACCCCATTCTGCCAAGAAGCAGGAAATTTGCATTCAAAGCACCCCTGACAGATGGCCATCCAGCCTCTGTTTACAAGCTTCCAAAGAAGGAGCCTCCTCCACACTCTGGGGCAGAGAGTTCCACTGGTGAACAGCTCTCACATGAAGTTCTTCCTTATGTTCAGGTGGAATCTCCTTTTCTGTAGTTTGAAGCTATTGCTTCATTGCATTCTAGTCTCCAGGGTTGCAGAAAACAAGTTTGCTCCCTCCTTCCTAGGACTTTCTCTCACATATTTATTTATTTATGTATTTATTTACTATCTTTGTATATCACCCTTCTCAGCCCTCAGGCGACTCAGGGTGGTTTACAATGGCAACGTTTAGATGCCCCAAAACACCATAAAACATTTAAAAACATCAACACATCATATAAAACCATAACAAGAATACTAAAAGCATACATCATTTGCATCTCCTAATATAAACGTTCCATCTCGTAATCCATCTTTCCAATTCCTATGTCTTTTACCTTGCATTTTCAAATGCTAGCTCAAACAATTAAGTCTTGATTCTCTTCTGAAATGTTAAGAAGGAGGAGGCCGATCTGATGTCCTCAGAAAGGGCGTTCCATACCTCAGGGGCCACCACAGAAGGTGCTGTCTCTCGTCCCCACCAAACGTGTTTGTGACACAGGCGGGATTGTGAGCAGGGCCTCCCCTGTATACATGGCTATCATGTCTGCTCTCAGCCTTCTCTTCTTCAAGCTAAACATTCCCAGGTCTTTAAGCTGCTCCTCATAGGGTTTGTTCTCCAGACCCTGGAGAACAATATCTCCAATTGCGGTGCCCAGAATTGGACACAATATTCCAGATGTGGTCTAATCAAGGCGGAATAGAGCATGGGGAGCATGACTTCCCTGGATCTAGGCACTAGACTCCTATTGATGCAGGCCAAAATCCCACTGGCTTTTTTTGCCACTGCATCACATTGTTGGCTCGTGTTTAACTTGTTGTCCATGTGTAAATGTTGAACATTGATGGAGCAAGCACAGTCCCATGAGTCTATGATGAGATATTCATTGAAAACCTAGAGCAAACCATGCTGCAAGATGTCTTACAATCATTTCAAAGCTCCCTGCTTTGAGCGGTGATGGCATGATCATCAGCATAGATGAAACTCTCCATCCCTTCTGGCAGTAGCTAATCATTTGAGAAAATGTTAAACACGGATGGAGCAAGCACACTCCCCTGAGACTCTATGATGAGATATAAATTGAAAAACAAGAGCAAAACATGCTGCAAGGTGTCCTACAACCATTTCAAAGCTGCCTGCTTGGACGATGATGGCACGATCATCAGCATAGATGAAACTCAGTCCCTTCTGGCAGTGGCTGGTCATGGATGGAGCAAGCACGCTCCCCTGTGACTCTATGATGAGATATTAATTGAAAAACGAGCGAAACATGCTACAAGATGTCCTACATCCATTTCAAAGTTCCCTGCTTGAGCGGTGATGGCACGATCATCAGCATAGATGAAGCTCTCTGTCCCTTCTGGCAGTGGCTGGTCATTTGTGTCGATGTTGAACATGGATCCATTTCAAAGTTCCCTGCTTGAGCGGTGATGGCACGATCATCAGCATAGATGAAACTCTCTGTCCCTTCTGGCAGTGGCTGGTCATTTGTGTCGATGTTGAACATGGATGGAGTAAGCACGCTCCCCTGAGGCAGGCCGTTCTTCTGTTTCCGCCATCTGCTTCTCTGGCCCTGGAACTCAACAAAAAAACTCCTGTTTTGTAGCAGGTTTCCTATGAGGCGGGTGAGACGGTAATCCTTTGTGATATTATACATTTTTCTCAGGAGGAGGCGGTGGTTGACAGTATCATAAGCTGCTGACAGGTCCGTGAAGACACCTCCTGACCCTGGAACTCAACAAAAATGCTCCTGTTATGCAATGAAATATGGTATTTCTTCAAAATAAAAATTGCCAGTTGTTCGAGAGTTCTAGTTGTTTGAGTTCTGATTAACCGAGATCCTACTAAAGTAGTCATGGTTCCCCTCTTGCAACAACTGTGCAAAGTAGGTTGAGCTGAATGCAAACTCACCCAATGAGATCTTCCACGTCCCGGTCCAGCACATTAACCAGCACATGCTCACTTTTGGGATTATTTATCGTGTCATCAGCAACCATACCATTGTATTACAATTCTAACAGAGCAAAACAAACACACAGATTAAAAAGAAAGGAAAAAAAACACACAGATTTTGCAAACTTGGTAGTTGATAAGATGTCCTTTGAGCAGTATCTGTCCCCTTGGAGTGCCTCTGGTGTTGCCGCAAGGATGTCCTCCATCGTGCATCATGTGGCAGGGCCCAGGGTGCATTGCAGCAGGTGGTCAATGGTTTGCTCTTCTCCACACTCGCATGTCGTGGACTCCACTTTGTGGCCCCATTTCTGAAGGTTGGCTCTGCATCTCGTGGTGCCAGAGCGCAGTCTGTTCAGCGCCTTCCAAGTTGCCCAGTCTTCTGTGTGCCCAGGGGGGAGTCTCTCATCTGGTATCACCCATGGATTGAGGTGCTGGGTTTGGGCCTGCCACTTTTGGACTCTCGCTTGCTGGGGTGTTCCAGCGAGTGTCTCTGTAGATCTATGTCTTGATTTAAGTCGTTGACGTGCTGGCTGATACCCAAACGGGATGAACTAGAGATGTCTCTGCGTCGGTCCTTTCACTATTGGCTGCTACTTCCCGGCGGATGTCAGGTGGTGCAATACCGGCTAAGCAGTGTAATTTCTCCAGTGGAGTAGGGCGCAGACACCCTGTGATAATGCGGCATGTCTCATTAAGAGCCACATCCACTGTTTTAGTGTGGTGAGATGTGTTCCACACTGAGCATGCATACTCAGCAGCAGGGTAGCATAGCGCAAGGGCAGATGTCTTCACTGTGTCTGGTTGTGATCCCCAGGTTGTGCCAGTCAGCTTTCGTATGATATTGTTTCTAGTGCCCACTTTTTGTTTGATATTCAGGCAGTGCTTCTTGTAGGTCAGAGCACGGTCCAGAGGGACTCCCAGGTATTTGGGTGTGTTGCAATGCTCCAGTGGGATTCCTTCCCAGGTAACTTTTGGGATTGATTCTTTGTTTTCAACCAGATTCCCGCACTGTGCCAAATCTGGGTGCATTTCTATATAATAGCCCTTAATAAGCAATGGCCAAAATTATAGGGTTGAATTTAGGACAGTTTCATAGTAATGGGTGAGACTCTTGTCCCCGACCTCTTGCCGAAAGATAACACCTTATCTGCAACGCCTGCCGAGAAGATAAATAATGGCATTTCTTGGGTTCTGGATATAACGAAGGGAATTTAGCTCAAGGCGATCGTGGGAATCTGCGGCAGAAGTTTTGTCACAACGGTGGCGTCTCTCTCTGGTTCTCAAGCGGGCGCCTGGGAGATCTTATCCCATATAATAAATGGGGGGAAATGGCTAAGCTGGGCAAGTGGGGAGAAAGCGATTCATCAGGTGCAGCCTGTGCCCGATCTGTTAAGACAAAAGCACAAGGATGAATGTCATTGGAAATGTTATCTGGAAGGAGGAATGCCTTCTGGATAGAATCATAGAATCAAAGAGTTGGAGGAGACCTCCTGGGCCATCCAGTCCAACCCCATTCTGCCAAGAAGCAGGAATATTGCATTCAAATCACCCCTGACAGATGGCCATCCAGCCTCTGCTTAAAAGCTTCCAAAGAAGGAGCCTCCACCACACTCCGGGGCAGAGAGTTCCACTGCTGAACGGCTCTCACAGTCAGGAAATTCTTCCTCATGTTCAGATGGAATCTCCTCTCTTGTAGTTTGAATGTTTTGAATTGCATCAACAACTTGCAATCCATAATTTCACGCTTTAGGAATGAATCACGGCAAGCCCTGGATTGGCAGTCTTTCGCTTTTGCTCCTCTGGTGCAGCTGCAATCCAATCTCAGACTCTCAACCTGGGGGTCTCAACCCCCAAACTCAAGGTCCATGCCCACAAAACCCAGTATTTTCTGACCCCCTGGGGGGGTCGTGAGGGGGTCTCAGAGGGGTCGCCAAAGACCATCGGAAAACACAGTATTTTATGTTCATAGAATCATAGAATCAAAGAGTTGGAAGAGACTTCAAGGGCTATCCAGTCCAACCCCATTCTGCCAAGAAACAGGAATGGTGCATTCAAATCACCCCTGACAGATGGCCATCCAGCCTCTGTTTAAAAGCTTCCAAAAAAAGAGCCTCCACTACACTCCAGGGCAGAGAGTTCCACTTCTGAACGGCTCTTAGAATCATAGAATCAAAGAGTTGGAAGAGACCTCATGGGCCATCCAGTCCAACCCCATTCTGCCAAGAAGCAGGAATATTGCATTCAGATCACCCCTGACAAATGGCCATCCAGCCTCTGCTTAAAAGCTTCCAAAGAAGGAGCCTCCACCACACTCCAGGGCAGAGAGTTCCACTGCTGAACAGCTCTCACAGTCAGGAAGTTCTTCCTCATGTTCAGGTGGGACCATCGGAAAACACAGTATTTTATGTTCATAGAATCATAGAATCAAAGAGTTGGAAGAGACCTCATGGGCAATCATCCAGTCCAACCCCATTCTGCCAAGAAGCAAGAATATTGCATTCAGATCACCCCTGACAAATGGCCATCCAGCCTCTGCTTAAAAGCTTCCAAAGAAGGAGCCTCCACCACACTCCAGGGCAGAGAGTTCCACTGCTGAACGGCTCTCACAGTCAGGAAGTTCTTCCTCATGTTCAGATGGAATCTCCTCTCTTGTAGTTTGAAGCCATTGTTCCATTGCGTCCTAGTCTCCAAGGAAGCAGAAAACAAGCTTGCTCCCTCCTCCCTGTGGCTTCCTCTCACATATTTATACATGGCTCTCATGTCTCCTCTCAGCCTTCTCTTCTTCAGGCTAAACATGCCCAGTTCCCCAAGCCGCTCCTCATAAGGCTTGTTCTCCAGACCCTTGATCATTTTAGTCGCCCTCCTCTGGACACATTCCAGCTTGTCAATATCTCTCTTGAATTGTGGTGCCCAGAATTGGACACAGTATTCCAGGTCGCCAAAGACCATCAGAAAACATAGTATGTTCTGGCTATATGGCCATGGTCTAGAGGCCTCTAGGCCATGGCCATATAGCCCGAAAAACTACAACAACCCAGTGATTCCGGCCATGAAGGCCTTCAACAATACACAGTATTTTCTGTTTGTCATGGGGGTTCTGTGTGAGAAGTTTGGTCCAATTCTATAAATGGTGGAGTTCATAATGCTCTTTCATTGTAGGTGAACTATAAATCCCAGCAACTACGACTCTCAAATGTCAAGGTCTATTTACCCCAAACTCCACCAATGTTCACATTTGGGCACACTGAGTATTTGTGCCAAGTTTGGTCCAGATCCATCATTGTTTGAGTCTAAAGTACTCTCTGAATGTAGGTGAACTATAACGCTCAGCAACTACAACTCCCAAATGTCAAGGTCTATTTTCCCAAAACACTTGGGCACACTGAGTATTTGTGCCAAGTTTGGTCCAGATCCATCATTGTTTGACTCCACAGTGCACTCTGGATATAGGTGAACTACAACTCCAAAACTCAAGGTCAATGCCCACCAAACCCTTCCAATATTTTCTGTTGGTCATGGCTCTGTGTGGGAAGTTTGGCCCAATTCTATCGTTGGTGGGGTTCATAATGCCCTTTCATTGTAGGTGAACTATAAATCCCATCAACTATGACTCTCAAATGTCAAGGTCTATTTACCCGAAACTCCACCAGTGTTCACATTTGGGCACATTGAGTATTTGTGCCTTATTTGATCCAGATCCATCATTGTTTGAGTCTAAAGTACTCTCTGAATGTAGGTGAACTATAACGCTCAGCAACTACAACTCCCAAATGTCAAGGTCTATTTTCCCAAAACATTTGGGCATATTGAGTATTTGTGCCAAGTTTGGTCCAGATCCATCATTGTTTGACTCCACAGTGCACTCTGAATGTAAGTGGACTACGACTCCCAAACTCAAGGTCAATGTCCACCAAACCCTTTCAGTATTTTCTGTTGGTGAGTTCTGTGTACCAAGTTTGGTTCAATTCCATCGTTGGTGGAGTTCAGCGTGCCCTTTGGTGGTAGGTGAACTATAAATCCCAGCAACGACAACTCCCAAATGTCAAGGTCTATTTTCCCCAAACATTTGGGCATATTGAATATTTGTGCCAAGTTTGGTCCAGATCCATCATTGTTTGAGTCCACAGTGCTCTCTTGATGTAGGTGAACTACAACTCCCAAGCTCAAGGTCAATGCCCACCAAAGCCTTCCAGTATTTTCTGTTGGTGATGAGAGTTCTGTGTACCAAGTTTGGTTCAATTCCATCGTTGGTGGAGTTCAGAGTGCTCTTTGATTATAGGTGAACTATAAATCCCAGCAACTACAACTCACAAATGTCAAGGTCTATTTTCCCCAAACATTTGGGCATATTGAGTATTTGTGCCAAGTTTGGTCCAGATCCATCATTGTTTGAGTCCACAGTGCTCTCTTGATGTAGGTGAACTACAACTCCCAAGCTCAAGGTCAATGCCCACCAAACCCTTCCAGTATTTATTGTCGGTCATGGCAGTTCTGTGTATCAAGTTTGGTTCAATTCTATCACTGGTGGAGTTCAGAGTGCTCTTTGATTGTAGGTGAACTATAAATCCCAGCAACAACAACTCTCAAATGTCAAGTATATTTCCCTCAAACTCCACCAGTGTTCACATTTGGGCACACTGAGTATTTGTGCCAAGTTTGGTCCAGATCCATCATTGTTTGAGTCCATAGTGCTCTCTGGATGTAGGTGAACTACAGTTTCCAAACTCAAGGTCAATGCCCATCAAACCCTTCCAGTATTTTCTGTTGGTCATGGGAGTTCTCTGTGCCAAGTTTGCTTCAATTCCATTGTTGGTGGAGTTCAGCATGCTCTTTGGTTGTAGGAGAACTATAAATCTCAGCAACTACAACTCCAAAATGTCAAGGTCTATTTTCCCCAAACTCCACCAGTGTTCACATTTGGGCATATTGAGTATTCATGCCAAGTTTGCTCCAGATCCATCATTGTTTGAGTCCACAGTGCTCTCTGGATGTAGGTGAACTACAACTCCCAAAGTCAAAGTCAATGCCCACCAAACCCTTCCAGTATTTTCTGTTGGTCATGAGAGTTCTCTAAATCCCAGCAACTACAACTCCCAAATGTCAAGGTCTATTTTCCCCAAACATTTGGGCATATTGGGTTGTTGTAGGGTTTTCGGACTATACAGCCATGGTCTAGAGGCATTCTCTACTGACGTTTCGCCTGCATCTATGGCAAGCATCCTCAGAGGTAGTGAGGTCTGTTGGAACTAGGAAAAAGGGTTTATATATCTGTGGAATGACCAAGGTGAGACAAAGGACTCTTGTCTGCTGGAGCTAGGTGTGAATGTTTCAACTGACCACCTTGATTAGCATATAATGGCCTGACAGTGCCTGGAGCAAACTTTTGTTGAGAGGTGATTAGATGTCCTTGTTTGTTTCCTCTCTGTTGTTCTTTGGTGACCATGGTTTGGAAGGTCATTGTATGGACTTTCTCTGGTGACCATAGCTTGGAAGACCATCATTTGGGCATATTGAGTATTTGTGCCAAGTTTGGTACAGATCCATCATTGTTTGAGTCCACAGTGCTCTCTGGATGTAGGTGAACTACAACTCCCAAACTCAAGGTCAATGCCCACCAAAGCCTTCCAGTATTTTCTGTTGGTCATGAGAGTTCTGTGTACCAAGTTTGGTTCAATTCCATTGCTGGTGGAGTTCGGAATGCTCTTTGATGGTGGGCGAACTATAAATCCCAGCAACTACAACTCACAAATGTCAAGGTCTATTTTCCCCAAACATTTGGGCATATTGGGTATTTGTGCCAAGTTTAGTACAGATCCATCATTGTTTGAGTCCACAGTGCTCTCTTGATGTAGGTGAACTACAACTCCCAAGCTCAAGGTCAATGCCCACCAAACCCTTCCAGTATTTATTGTCGGTCATGGCAGTTCTGTGTATCAAGTTTGGTTCAATTCTATCACTGGTGGAGTTCAGAGTGCTATTTGATTGTAGGTGAACTATAAATCCCAGCAACAACAACTCTCAAATGTCAAGTATATTTTCCCCAAACTCCACCGGTGTTCACATTTAGGCATATTGAGTATTTGTGCCAAGTTTGGTCCAGATCCATAATAGTTTGAGTCCACAGTGCTCTCTTGATGTAGGTGAACTACAACTCCAAAACTCAAGGTCAATGCCCACCAAACCCTTCCAGTATTTTCTATTAGTCGTGGGAATTCTGTGTGCCAAGTTTGGTTCGATTCCATCGTTGGTGGAGTTCAGAATGCTCTTTGATTATAGGTGAACTATAAATCCCAGCAACTACAACTCACAAATGTCAAGGTCTATTTTCCCCAAACATTTGGGCATATTGGGTATTTGTGCCAACTTTGGTCCAGATCCATCATTGTTTGAGTCCACAGTGCTCTCTGGATGTAGGTGAACTACAACTCCCAAACTCAAAGTCAATGCCCACCAAACCCTTCCAGTATTTTCTGTTGGTGATGAAAGTTCTGTGTACCCAGTTTGGTTCAATTCCATCGTTGGTGGGATTCAGAATGTTCTTTGATTGTAGGTGAACTATAAATCCACAGTGCTCTCTTGATGTAGGTGAACTACAACTCCCAAACTCAAAGTCAATGCCCACCAAACCCTTCCGGTATTTTCTGTTGGTCAGGGGAGTTCTGTGTACCAAGTTTGGTTCAATTCCATTGTTGGTGGAGTTCAGAGTGCTCTTTGATTGTAGGTGAACTATAAATCCCAGCAACTACAACTCCCAAATGTCAAGATCTGTTTTTCCCAAAGAGAAGAGAGAGTTGCAAAGTGTTCCTCCCTCTCCATACCTGCCGAACCCAGAAGGTGGCAGCAGAGTGGAAGAGGTTCTTGTGGGGTTTTTTCGGGCTATATGGCCATGTTCTAGAGACATTCTCTCCTGACGTTTCGCCTGCATCTATGGCAAGCATCCTCAGAGGTAGTGAGGTCTGTTGGAATTAGGACAATGGGTTTATATATCTGTGGAATGGCTGGGGTGGGGCAAAGAGCTCTTCTCTGCTGGAGCTTGGTGTGAATGTTTCAACTGACCACCTTCATTAGCATTTGAAGGCCTGGCTGAGCCTGGGAAAATCTTTTGTTGAGAGGTGTCAAGATGTGCCTGGTTGTTTCCTCTCTGCTGGAAGAGTGGAAGAGCTTTCCATGTATCTTGCAATGAAATCCTACCAAACATGAGATGCTTCCTAGCTTCAAAACCAGTGATGGTGGCAGAGGAAAGAAAGGAGACAATGACTCGCTATTAAAGAAGATCATTTTCAACAAAGGAAGCGGGAGAAAGATCTCATTTCTCATCATGCTTCTATCCAGCAGCAGGAGTTCACGGGGGAAATGTGATCACTACTGTCTAATGGTCCAAACCCAACTCACATGAGCCACAATCTGACCCAAGGAGAATGACGTCGAGCATGCTCTCCCCCCCTCCCCCAAACAAGGGATGGTGACTTATAGTTCTGCAAAGGACAAAGGTACCAGACTGCACTATAGGGGTTAAGTCTTGGTCAATTTGCCAAGGCCTTAACAACAATGAGGACCCCATGAAACTTTGGGAATGGCTAGTAGGCTTGGGCGGTTTCGTTCGTTAATTTCGTAATTCGTTATTAATTCGTATTTAAATTAGCTTACCATCCAATAGGAGCCCCCGGTGGCGCAGTGGGTTAACGCACTGAGCTGCTGAGCTTGTTGATTGAAAGGTCGCAGGTTCGATTCCGGGGAGCGGCGTGAGCTTCCGCTGTCAGCCCTAGCTTCTGCCAACCTAGCAGTTCGAAAACATGCAAATGTGAGTAGATCAATAGGTACCGCTCCGGCGGGAAGGTAACAACGCTCCATGCAGTCATGCTGGCCACATGACCTTGGAGGTGTCTACGGACAACGCTGGCTCTTCGGCTTAGAAATGGAGATGAGCACCACACCCCAGAGTCAGACACGACTGGACTCAATGTCAGGGGACTACCTTTACCTTTACCTTACCATCCAATATTGAGCCATGCAGGAATAGTGTGAGGAGTAAATTAGATTCGAAACAATTTTTTCAATTTATTTCGTAATTATTTTGTTATTATTTCGTAATTATTTCGTAATTATTTTGTAATTATTTCGTAATTATTTTCGCATGTCTGGTGCAAGTTTTATAGTTGTTGTTTGTTTTATCACACCAACAGTCAACAACAGAGGGAGAGGGAAGCTTCAGAAGTTCCCCCTGTCCCATTTGGAGGTTTTTTTTTAGCATATTGCGCAATTGCGTCCGCCATTAACGAATCGATTCGTAATTATATGAAATTTCGTACATTTCGAAATTTTTTAAAGGAAAATTTCGGAATTCTTTAAAAAAACAAAATGCAAGGGCCCCCTAAAAACGAAACGAGTTTAGAAACAAATTTTTCCGTGGTTACCCAAGCCTAATGGCTAGACCTTGGGGTCTCTGCCTCTCTTGAGAGAGCTGTAGTTTTCCAAGGACCATGGGCCCGGCTTCCATCCCAGCGCTGCAGGGCTTTACATCTTGGCCCAGTGGAACCCCATAGACTCCCTTTGGTGGCTTTTTGAATTCTGCTACATTCCTGGACTTCACTCTCTTCAAGGACTCGCTCTCTACCCATGAACTTTCTTCAAGACAACTTATGGATTCATGCTGTGTCCTGATATCGTCTGCTTTTTATAATTGGTATTATTAATCTCTCTCTGGGGTCCTGGATGGGAAGATAGCTGCATATGATTTCCCTGTGTATAATTTCTATATGGTTTTTATGTTTCCTTGTATTCTTGACCCTTTGCCCCTTCTCCCTCCAAAGAAATATGTAAGGGAACCCCCTGGCCTTCAGAAACAAAAGACTGAAACCTCCCGCCAAAGACACATTTGCATGAATAAAAGAAAGAGATTCTTATCTCTAGCCTCAGAAGATGGCCCACTAGAGTAAAGAATTGTTTGGCAAAAGTTTCTGTAAGATAAGGGGAAACCTTCCCCTCTGCTTTTTGTTTATTTCCCATTGATAGCATTAACCCCAGGCATTGTTCCTCTGTCTCACAGCCAGAAAGGACACATGTTGATTCACAACACTCAAAGCACCCCGGATGGGCTCTTTGTCTCACAAGAGCACATGGCATTTCCTTTGTTTACCCTTTTCCCAGATTCCTTTGTGTTCCATCATCCCGCCTCCATCTCTCCTGATTGGCTGTCGCCACCAGGTGGCAGAGGTCTCCCCATTGGATCCTACAGACCACTGGAGCTTCCTGATTGGTCTAGAGGCGCTGGGGGCGGGAGGACCGCCTCCGAGGTGTCTGCCCATCACCCAATCACAGCAGGGAACAACAGAGAAGCCGGGGCCGGGAGTTTGAACTCTGCAAATTTGAATTTACTATAAATATGACTGCATTGGTGTAATCTCCTCATGCTCTGCTGGCGAATGATTGCAGCTTTGCATCTGGTTTCAGCTGAATCGCATTAAACTTCGATGGCTTTTATTCAACTGGTGAGACTTTTCATTGGGAAATCAGGAAAAAATATGGGATGCTTCTCCGTCTCGCCAGGGAAAAAGAACTCTTTGATGAGTCTAATTGGTCTCTGCCTCCTGGCAAAGACCCCTAAATTTTAGCTCTATAACACAAGGAGGAGAATGGTGTCTTTCCTTACCTTAGGCGATCCCTCGTAGTCCGAGGATGATAGTCCTCCAAGTGTAGTGTTCTGGTAGTGGGTCCATAGGTGACTCTGGAGGCCTATTCTTGACCTGCATGTTCTCCCACAGTGAGGGCATCGGTTTCCAGGTGGGAGGCGGTGTCAGTCGGGGTTAGCTTGATGCGCCTTCCTCTTGGCATGTTTCTCTCTTACGCCCTCCATTCATGCCTCTCCAAATTCCGCAGCACTGCTGGTCACAGCTGACCTCCAGCTGGAGCGCTCAAGGGCCAGGGCTTCCCCGTTCTCAGTGTCTATGTCAGAGATTTTAAGGTTGGCTTTGAGCCCATCTTTCAATCTCTTTTCCTTCCCACCAACATTCAGTTTTCCTAATTCCAACAGACCTCACAACCTCTGAGGATGCTTGCCATAGATGCAGGTGAAAAGTCAGGAGAAAATGCCTCTAGAACATGGCCATACAGCCCGAAAAAATCCACAAGAACCTAGTGATTCCGTTTTCTGTTCTTGAGTTCGGAGTGCTTTGGGAGACGGTGGTCGGGCATCCGGACAACGTGGCCAGTCCAGCGGAGTTGATGGCAGAGGACCATCGCTTCAGTAGATAGTCCACGTTTTGCAGGCGTATAGCTGGGTTAGGAGGAGAATAACTTTACAAACAAGCATCTTGGTCTCCCTACGGATGTCCCGGTCCTCAAATACTCTCTGCTTCATTCGGAAAAAAAGCTGCACTCGCAGAGCTCAGGCGGTGTTGTATTTCAGTGTCAATGTTGATGTCTGTAGACAGTCCATGTTTCGCAGGCGTATAGCAGGCTTGGGAGGGGAATAGCTTTATAAACAAGCCCCTTGGTCTCCCTACGGATGTCCCGGTCCTCAAACAATCTCTGCTTCATTCAGAAAAAAGCTGCACTCGCAGAGCTCAGGCGGTGTTGTATTTCAGTGTCAATGTTGATGTCTGTAGACAGTCCATGTTTCGCAGGCGTATAGCAGGCTTGGGAGGGGAATAGCTTTATAAACAAGCCCCTTGGTCTCCCTACGGATGTCCCGGTCCTCAAACAATCTCTGCTTCATTCAGAAAAAAGCTGCACTCGCAGAGCTCAGGCGGTGTTGTATTTCAGTGTCAATGTTGATGTCTGTAGACAGTCCACGTTTTGTAGGCGTATAGCAGGGTTGGGAGGGGAATAGCTTTATAAACAAGCCCCTTGGTCTCCCTACGGATGTCCCGTCCTCAAACAATCTCTGCTTCATTCGGGAAAAAAGCTGCACTCGCAGAGCTCAGGCGGTGTTGTATTTCAGTGTCAATGTTGATGTCTGTAGACAGTCCACGTTTTGCAGGCGTATAGAAGGGTTGGGAAGGACAATAGCTTTCTAAACAAGCCCCCTGGTCTCCCTACGGATGTCCTGGTCCTCAAACACTCTCTGCTTCATTCGGAAAAAAAGCTGCACTCACAGAGCTCAGGCGGTGTTGTATTTCAGTGTCAATGTTGATGTCTGTAGACAGTCCACGTTTTGCAGGCGTATAGAAGGCTTGGGAAGGACAATAGCTTTCTAAACAAGCCCCCTGGTCTCCCTACGGATGTCCTGGTCCTCAAACACTCTCTGCTTCATTCGGAAAAAAAGCTGCACTCGCAGAGCTCAGGCGGTGTTGTATTTCAGTGTCAATGTTGATGTCTGTAGACAGTCCACGTTTTGCAGGCGTA